>NC_067239.1:6694739-6994739 GCF_019924925.1 Ctenopharyngodon idella | reverse complement strand
TGTACAAGTTTGGCACCGCAATGCGGGGTTAACAACGCAAAAGTGCTCCAGAGCAGTTTTTCATAACCCCGTGTAAAAAGCGGTGCTAATCCCGCTTCTAAATTACAAGTGTGAAACGCTCCTTTACCCGGGGTTAAAAGTGGTTATTAGAATGGCGATAACCCGGGGTTGAAATGGTTAACCCTTGGTCGTTCTAAACCCTGGGTAAATGGAATCCTGGGTTATCTTTATTCACGTTTCACACTGCTCATACTATACCTGGGGTTAACAGTTAATTCTGGGTATTCATAAGCTGCTGTTTCACACTGCACATTCCTAAACCCTGGGTTAAAGTCCTTATTTGCTTATCTGTGTTGTCATTGTTACTGACTGGAAAAACGCAGCACGTGGCCTGTTTACATATAGGCTCTAGCATTGTGCGTCCTCATTGCTGACTGTAATATCAAGTTTTTTTTTTCTGATTGAACTTTCCAAACTATAAAGGTAAGAATGACAGTCTCTTCTTCACTCCAATTGTCATGTTTTCCATCGCTGTTTGACATTTTTTTTTTTTTCCCAATCATACGCAGAAACAACTGTTTATATAGATTGTGCGGTGTTTCCATGACTGCCCAAAGTGTGTGAATATAAAGCATGCAATTGGTTGTTGGTTGCTAAGCATCTAGTTGTAACATTCTAACACTGCATTGTTTCACACTGTACAAGTTTGGCACTGCAATGCGGAGTTACCACCACAAAAGCAGGGTTTCATAACCCTAGGTAAAAAGTGGTGCTAAACCCATATCTAAGGGTGCATTCACACTTGTAATTTGGTTTGTTTGGTTCGTTTGGTCCGGACCAAAAAAGAAAAAAAAAAAAAAACATTTAGTCCTGGTACGATTAGCGTTCAGATTGGCAATTTTATCACAGAACCAAAAGATACCGAACCTAAAGGCAAGGGATACATTCACAACCTGATTTGTCGGAATTTATAACGTATTGCCTATTTTGAGACGGAACTTACCAAACATCCAAAACAACGCTGTGTGCTGAGATAAATGCGCTTGTTGTGTGTGTGTAGCCTGCATGTGATGGTATTTTTGCCAGCTGGGAACTCATGAAGAGCTTATAAAATGTGTAAAGGAGTCAAAACAGCGGCAGGAATCCATCTGTCACACACACAAGCGATCTGCTGCGTGGAGACGCGCGTCTGATGCCTGTGATGGGCAAACTCGCGACTACGATGAGAAAAAACCGATATGCGTGAGGATTCTGTTCTTTTTAGGGTCTCATCTTCCTGTTTTTGGTTCGTTTACATGTCTTTGGTCCATGTTGCGTTCATATATCATTCGAACCGCACCAGAGTTCATTTGGAAGCGGACCGAGTCCCATCTTTTCAGTGGTCTCGGTCCGCATGTTTGGTGCGCACCAGGGTTCGGATATCAGCGTTCACACATGTTCAAATGAACCGCACTGAGCAATCGCACCAGGGTTCGTTTTAATTGAAGCAAACATGACAAGTGTGAACACACCCTAAATTACAAGTGTAAAATGCTCCTTTACCCGGGGTTAAAAGCGGTGTTTAGAAAGACGATAACCCGGGGTTAAGCGCAGTGTGAAAAGCCCTTATGAGTAATAAATGTGTTGTGATGTTTTATATGAAAATAAACATAATTTGGTTCTTTTTAGATGTCTTTTATCCAGTTTAACAACTAAATTGTGATAGTTGAACTGTAACTGTCACATCTCACACATTTTATACCTGCAAACAACTATGTACAAAACAAACCAGGGACTAACGCTGGATACTCAAATGATTTTTACTGTATTATAATTATTTTAGTCAAACTTCTTTTATTACTGGAGTGATGGACAATGACTCAGAGGTGGAATGAGTACTGAAAATTTGTACTTAAAGTCTAACCCTTTAAACTATGCCAGAGCCGGTACACACCTCACGTACCGGATGCCGTGCACAAGGCAGTTGGACATAGTGGTGTATTAGAGGTAAAAAATTATATAAATACTGTTCGGTTTCTCGCACAAACCGATCGTGTCGTGTCTTAGGACATCAATGTGTCGTCACGAGCCGCAGGGTTTCATTTGGATTTGTCTGTGCATGTATTTTTGACTCTTATAGATTGTGTTCCCATTGACATGCATTATACGACTGACAGACAGCAACGGTTGGAGTTAAAAATCATAATTTGTGTTCTACTGAAGAAACAAAGTCATCTACATCTTGGATGCCCTGGGGGTAAGCAGATAAACATCAAATTTTCATTTTTGGGTGAACTATCCTTTTAAGTAAAAGTATTGCTACTTAAGAAATTATTCACTGAAAAGTATTGAAAAATAATATGATTCAAATTACAGTAAATAAGTAGTTTGAAAAATGATTGAAAAATACTAATAATATAGTATTATTATTTTTTAGTATTATTCGTCCTTCTATTTTTACCCAAAATGGAGCAATGTGAGCATCATGAAGTGCTAAAAACTTTCATTTAATGCTGTTTACTGTGCTTCACTGAACATTTGTGCTCCCTTTGGATTGGAATCTCATGGTGGAATAACCTAAGATGTCTACTTCGCAAGGCACTTATGAATGGAACACATCTTGTTTGTCAAGGTCAGTTATTTATTTAGTTAATTAATTTTGGAAAATGCATTTTTTTTTAGTTATTTAGAAAATTCATTCAACAATTCACATCAACTCTTTGAACGAGTGAATATTCTTCTCACAGTAATGAGAAATGGATATCACAGTGTGAAAATTGTTGGTTCATCAGCTGCATATTGTACTTTTAATTGGGTACAATGGGGGCACGCAAGATAGAGGCACTGTCAATACAACATGACCCATAACTAAAAGAGTCAACAAACACAAATAAGGTGTAAAATGCAGTAAACCTCAACTAAGTTCATATGTTTTAATCGTGCATGCTGAGAAACTCCAGCAATGGAGGTTTTGCAGTTGCTGTAGTACAGTTACCTTAAATGTGCTGTAGATTAGACGGTGTAAAATGAGTATATCATAATATGCATGATGAAAACTGAGAGTAGGTGCAGTAGTATTGTTCAAGATTTTTTAATATAGCACATGTATATTTGCTATTTCAATCTTTTAGACGCCTGAAATAATAGTGCCCTTACATGGCATGCACTTTACTTGATTACTTTTTTAAAGTGGTGAAGATGAGAGCCATCCAAATGCTGGTTAATTAAAGAGCTGCAAGCCTTAATCAATTTGAATTTTAATCAAGTCTTCAAACTAATACTCCACACGTAATGGTCACATGCAAATCTTTTTGTTGTTGTTGTTGTTGTTGTTGTTCCTATTGACATCCTTTTCCTAAAAACAAGATCTCAAACAATTTCAAGCGCAATGTGCAGCCAAGGGATGTGGCATTTTGCAGAATGTCACATCGACATGATATCACACTCTTCCATTAATCTTCCAGCTGTAGCGATTTGTGCCTTGATGACAAATGTTTATATCCACATCAATCATCCTGTCTTCAGAAAAAAGACCTTATACATCATAAGTTCCCAAATTTTTTAAAAGCCATTCCCTAAAGTTAATATATTCAAAGACGTCAATGAAATGATTAGAGAGAACATGAAAAATGGCCGTTCTTAGTTTTAGGACATGATTTTAGATGACACAGTATGATGAAAGTGGCTTTAAAATGGTGAATTGCTAATTGAACTCAGCAGTCCGTGCCGGTGACTACTTAAAGTTCCTGCTCAAAGTGAAACGTTCTGATCAATTAGACTCATCAGATTGTAAGAGGTGATGTTTGTGGATGACAGCAGTGGCCTTTTGGTTTGCCTGCGGTCTGCAGGAACATTGTGAGAGCTCCCTGTGGGTATATATTGCTGTGGATGTTTTTTTTTTTTTTTTTTTTTTTTTTTTTTTATCTACCAAAGTTACATTTATATTCATCTTGAGGAAAAAGACAACAACTCAAAAACTTCTTGAGTGCATTTTTCAAAGTATCCTTGTTGTCATAAGATATTTTTATTTATTTATTTCTGTCCTTTTTTTTTCCCTTGCAGATGTACAATGAAATGCTCTCTATTTTTACTTCAGTCATTATTTGATCAATAACAAAAGTATAAATACATGAACAGCAATTTGTGTGAAGTCCAAGCCAGTACAGTAATTGTGACTTTATTTCTGTTACTTTATAATCTCTTAATGTGACTTTATACATCAAATTGACTCTATTTCTTTTAATTGCAACTTTATTTCACAAGTGAAATTCTCACAATTTTGAGTTTGTTGATAAACTCGATTTTTTTTTTTTAATTTGTCGAATCATGATTCGAATCGCGTGTCAAACCGCCAAACTGCTGAAATCACGTGACTTTGGCGCTCCGAACTGTGGATTCGACACGCTGATTCATAACGCTCCGAAGCTTCCTGAAGCAGTGTTTTGAAATCAGCCGACACTAAATAATGGGTTTTTTTCTTCTTTTTTTTTTCTTCTCGGCGCACCAAAAATATTCTCGTCGCTTTATAATATTAATATTGAACCACTGTACTCACATGAACTGATTTAAATATGTTTTTAGTACCTTTATGGATCTTGAGAGAGGAATAACATTGCTCCCTATGTAGGCCTCACGGAGCCATCGGATTTAAACAAAAATATCTTAATTTGTGTTCCGAAGATCGACGAAGGTCTTACTGGTGTAAAACGGCACGAGGGTGAGTAATTAATGACAGAATTTTCATTTTTGGGTGAACTAATCCTTTAATTTCAGTTTCAGTGATTTGATGGTAGTTTTTCTCAAATGAAACAGTGAAAAGCTTGTAAAGAGAGTCTCTCAAAGCAGCTCTGGAGATGAAGTTCATGTGTTCATGTACTCATATATTGAGACGGCAGATGCTGAAAACACTGTTTTCAGCATATTTATTGTCGTTACATCTTAATCGATAACAATAGAAAAAATTCTCGATTTAACTCTCGATATGGTTTCACTTAAATGCGTTAAAATGTTAACAGACATGAAGTTTGGTTGCATTAACAACTCTCAAGCTCGCTCCATCCCTGGGTCACAAACAGACGCGCTACGAGTAACACACAAACAAGTTGCTGTGGAGTTCAGTTGCCATGTGAAATCAGAACACACAAACACATGAAAATGAGTGCTGTACCTGTCGGCAACGAGGAGATTGTGAATAAAAAAAAGACATGTCAGCTCGTCAGTGTGGCAGTTTCATGGTTTCCTTACGTCTCACAGTTGATCTTCAAAGTTCGTCTCGAGAGAGCAGTTGTCATGTAGGTAAATGGCTATAATATTTATGTAGTGTTGACATCTTTATTTCTCATCAGTCTGAAGTGAACCACATTTCAGTTGTTAAAATTGACCAACTGATTTTATTATAAACAATCACTACCTTTGATACTACTTGCAACTACTTGTCACAGATTGAGTGGTGCCATTTTTAGAGACTTTCCTTCTGATTTAGGATGCATTCTGTACTCCTACATTCAGCTCAATTTTAGAAACATTTTTGTAATGTTTTGAGATGTTGTTTTGAGAACACAGTGAAGTGACAGGTAGAGATGTATGTGGTATGATGGAATTGCTCCTTTACTGTCACAACTCAAAGTCCTGTCTGACGTCACTCAGTCATTTTTGCTTATAAGTCTGTCTTATCATTTTGTCATTTGAATGATTCCAATGGAACAATCATTAGTTCACACCAGGTCTGTCAAGGAAAACTGCTGCCATTCCACCCCCCCCTCCTTTTTTTTTTTTTTTTTTTTTTTTTTTGAGTCAAACCAAGTGAAGATTTTTGTCATTCTTCTTCCTACAGACTGAGAGCAGGAAAACAAACCAATATAGGTACTCTGGAACTGTGGTGCAACATACACAATTTAGGATGGCTGGCTCTAGAAACAAACTGCATAACAGTAAACAATAAAAAACAAGGACATGTCAGTCAGACACAACATCCTGCAACTTGGCTTGGACTCAAAATCTGGTAAAAATGGACAACGTGATCTCATGAGAATACGTGAATTTTTACGTAAATTGTGGTTCTACCACACGTACATTTACTTACGTTTTCATACACACAAAAACGTACAACATTGACGTATTTATAGCACTAAAACGTAAAAATACTCACGTATTAACAGCAAAAAAACATAAATCATGTAATGTAAAGTGTGAATGTATATGAATTCTAATATTAAAATCGTGGCTTTAATGTTTTTAGTCGAATTTATTGAAAGCAGTTTATTCACTTAATATGAAATAACATTTCTGTTCGTGACTTGTGCTGCTCGTTTCAGAGGATTACATAATGTTAAACAAGACTACAATTTGAAACCTTATGAATAAAATTTCTGTAATTGTTTAACCATTTTGTAATATTTAGTTTGTTTGCTGTGCGACACAGAAGGCGTTTTCTCCTATGCAGTGACTGACAATACAACCATAAGATACACCAAAGCACAACATAAATTCACAAATCACATCCATTTTATTTGTTTGCTGTACTCCATATCTTTAGAATCCATATGTTTGTAAGGAACAGATCCAAATTCAGCCCTTTATCCATCGATCTTCATTTTGATTCTCAGCAACAGCGACCGTCACAGTCAAAGCTCGCGCTCGTTATGATTCAAATTTGAAAGTAGCGCCACCCTCGAGAAGCGTTACGACATGGTTTACGGCACTGATATCAAACGCTCATTGGCTCTCACCTGCTTCGTCACAGATTGCGACATGCCGTGTTTCAGTGGATTGACATTTGAAATGAGTGTCGCGCCTTCATGGAGAGAAGTCGGATTTATCATATTTTCATGGATTAATAAGTTAAATTCTGCTCTGTACCCTATAAAAAACTATTACCGCCAGAGAAGACTGTGACTGGAACTCATCATTTGAACTACTTTTGGTACCATTTTTGACATTTTCGCAAAAAATAAATTATTGTGATTACGCTTGTCACTCTTTTATTTATATTAGTAGGTAGTTTAAAGAAATGGTTATGGGTAGGTTTAGGGGTAGGTGTAGGATTAGTGGCTCAAAATATCGTTTTAATGTTATATTTTTACTAAAATTGTCATTTTCCTACACATTTCTGTCCATTATGTTTTATTCTTTTAACATTCTGTATAAAATGGGTAGGTTTAGGTTTGGGGTGGGGTTTAGGGATCTTACATTTATCTACAAAACAATAAAATGGAAATTATACATAGATCTTTATGACATGAAAGATTCGTAAATATTTTACGTTTTTCGCTGAAAAAACGTAAGTATTTTTACGTTTTAGTGCCATAATTGCGTCAATATTGTACATTTTAGCACCTTTCTAAACGTACAAAAATGTACGTTTTGTGTCTTTGAAAGTACTAATACCTACGTATTAACAATGAGACCAGGCTGAAATTGAACAACAGTTTTAGTGATTTTTTTTTATTTATTTATTTATTTATTTTTTTCACTATTATTTACAATAGGGTCTGCATTTTCATGGGTTTAAATGAAATATTTTTGTTATAAGAGACAATAAAAAACAATGTTGTGCATCAAAACCACTCCTAAATGAACTTGATTTTCCAAAGTCAACAAATTTGCGACAGCTGAACGAAAAATTTTTAACAAACCAAACGTCTCTGAGTAACTTAATTTATTTAAGCCACGAGACACAATTCATTCCATAAAACAAGTATAAAAAACTATGCAAAAAAAGCATTTCGAACGTCTCCAGCTTGTTATATAATTATCTAAAAATCAAACATAGCTCACCCCTTATGCACGTTATCAAGTCCATCACAAAACTTTGGCTGGCTGTATGTTAGAATATTAGAACTAAAAACATTAACGTAACACACTCATGGGCATCAATCGCTTCACTGAATTCTTGCCAGCTAAGAAATAAATAATTATTACTTTACGATCCATCTGTTTTCAAATCCACATCATTTGAATATCATGACATTGATGTCTGTCAAAAAATAACGCGCATAATACATGCTATTATTTACGAGAAGCAGAGGTCCAGTGAGTACAAGCATTTACTGGAAAACCCACATTACTGGATGTTTGGAATGCGTCATTGCTTTCCGAGAAGAGGGAGAAAATGGTGGATAGAGTGTCTTCAACATGCTGTCTGTCAGATATGATATTGTGTATAATATAACGCATGTGAGTATAAATTTGTTCTTCACTTGCTAAAATTGAATCGGAATGATTAGGGAACTGAGTGAAATATTTCACACTGCATGTCAAATGAGTGATCTTGAGATTAGTTCCTATAGTCGTCTAATTTGAGTCTCATATGCTCATATGCAGTGTCTCAGAACAAGCCATTTCCAGATCCCTGGCAATGTGACATCACATTAGCCACAGGCCCCGCCCACGAATGTTGACAGACACTGCCGTTTTAACATAGAACTGCCCTGAGTGAGTTCACAGCAAGTTTACACAGTCCGCCATTGCTGCACTGACGAGAATGTCTCCCAAGCATTTTAGGTGTTCTGTAGCTGGATGTAATACAATAATACAATATAAGTTAATACAATACAATACTACAATACAATACAATACAATACTAATACAATATAAGTTATAACCGTAATTAAATTAAACTATACCTGTTCTCTCTCCATGTAGCACGTATTCGCAGTTTCTGACATTATAGTGCGTCCTGACTGAATCCTGACACCGGAGAATCAGCTCTTAAAGCTCCGCCCTCTTAGGCCGAGCGCAGCAGCTCATTTGCATTTAAAGGGCACACATTGAAACGACGCGTTTTTGCTCAACCCCAAAAAAGTGTCAATTTTAACATGCTATGCAAAATTATCTGTGGAGTATTTTGAGCTAAAGCTTCACATACACACTTTGGGGACATCAGAGACTTATTTTACATCTTGTAAAATGGGGCATAATAGGTCCCCTTTAAATTAAAGGAAGTTGTAATTAATCCTTACAACTTACCAAAGAACTAGTGGTCCATGTACATTGATATGTGGCCAAGAATCGAGTTTCCTGACATTTATACACTGATCAACTACAACATTAAAACCACTGACAGGTGAAGTGAATCACATTGATTATATCGTATTTAATATATTTAATTTCTTGGAAGCAGGAAAAATGGGCAAGTGAAAAGATCTGAGTGACGTTGACAAGGGCAAAATAGTGGGTCAGAAATAATAGCTAGACAGCTGGGTCAGAGCATCTCCAAAATGACAAGTCTTGTGGGGTGTTCCTGGTATGCAGCGATTAGTACCTACCAAACGTGGGCAAGGAAGAATAACGGGTGAAGCAGTGTCAGGGTCATGGGCAACCAAGGCTCTTTGATGCCTGTGAGGAGTGAAGACTAGCCTGTCTGGTCTGATCACACAGAAGAGGCACCGTATCTCAAAATTGCTGAAAAACATAATGCTGGCCATGTTACAAAGGTGTCAGAACACACAGGGCATCACAGTTTACTGCAAATGGGACTGCGTAGTCCCAGACTGGTCAGGGTGCCCTTGATGAGTCCTGTCCACCGCCGAAAATGCCTACAATGGGCATGTGAGCATCAGAACTGGATCATGGAATGGAAGAAGATTGCCTAGTCTGATAAATCATTATTTCTTTTAGATCAGGTGGATGGCTGGATGCGTGTCTGTCATTTACCTGGGGAAGAGATGGCAGCAGGTTGCGCTGTGAAGAAGGCAGACTGGCAGAGGCAGTGTTATGCTCTGGGCAATGTTCTGCTGGGAAACCTTGGGCCCTGGCATTTATGTGGGTGTTACTTACCACCTACACACACATCTACCTAAAGATTGGTGCAGACCACATGCACCCTTTCACGGCAGTGGTGTTTCCTGATGGCAGTGGCCTCTTTCAGCAGAATAATGCACCCTGTCACACTGCAAAAACTCAGGAATGGTTTTGAGGAACATGATGAACATGTCAAAGTGTTGCCTTGGCCTCCAAATCCATGGAGGCCCCACCTCTCATCTTACAAGACTTAAAGTATGTGCTGCTAATGTCTTGGTACCAGATACCATAGGAAACGTTCAGAGGTCTTGTGGAGTCCATGCCTTGATGCACAGCACGATATTAGGCAGTTGATTTTAATGTTTTGGCTGATCAGTGTATGTACCTGAGTTCGACACCAGGGAAATACACAAAGCAAAGCCGGACGGCATTCAAAAGCCTTGATGCTTTATCTGCTAGACAACTCTATATAGCTAGATCTAAATCTGGAGGATCAATTATACCATCATTTTTTATTTATTGTGAAGCATGATAAATTCAACTTGACTGTCTATCTATCATTGATTAAACAACACAATATATAACCTCTGGGGTATGATATTATCCCAAAATTCAACATATAGTACATGACACAATGAGAAGTGCAAGTCCACATCCGGGTACCTGGATTACAGTTGTTTCTGCAAATTCCAGCGGTCCATTTGCTTCTATTTTCTGTAGCTTTCAGCAATCTGTAAAAAGACAGCTCCAATTTCTGGTTGAACCTTGTGGTACAGTCAATTGCACAAAAGCTCATTCCCATTTTAGGTGTGTTTTTGTGTGTTCAAGCTGAACATTAATGCTGAGTCTCAGTCTTTTTACCACTTAGTGGGTGTAACAAAAATGGTGTTGGAAAACTATTGTTTCCAAAAAGGTGTCCCAAACATCCCCATCTGCCATAGTTTGACAAACTGGAGGTTCCTCCTCCACATTCACATCATTTATTAAGGTGGGAAGAGAGCTGCCTCTGAGTGATTTGCTAATATGTCAGATTCTTTTTTGCTGTTTATAGAGCCTAAGGTTGTCACTGAAATAAGTGTCCTGAGCAATCACACTTGTTTTTATCATATTTGTAAAACTCCAATAAAAAGCTATAATAAAAGCAATGCAGAATTTTATAGATTGTGATTACAATCAATATTAGAGTAGGTGACGCGCTGTGACGCGGCTCTCCATGTACGCGCTTCGGATGAGTACACACACAAATCTCCTCACAGAGCGTGCGAGTTCTCTTTCGCGTCTTACGGATGAATGTTTAAATTGGCAAGGTTTAAATGAGTTTAGTTTAAACACAGATAGCAATGTGAGCTGTTCAGGTCTCACCTGCGCTTGTGCGCTATCAACACCGGGTGATGACGGCGTAAATGACTGCTCAGAGCATTCGGCACGTCATTGAACATTTATTTACAGTGACTGTTTTGTCCATGTTCTTTTGATCATCGCTGTTGTAACGTATTGGGAAACCAGAATGTACATCCATCGACTGAAATATACATTAGCCGAATCCGTCTGTGTGTTTTGCACTTGGTTTTCAACAAACCATATTATAGATACGTCGTCAGATTTGGGATGAATGGGTGCATGCACGTGCCGAACCGTGGGTGGAGAACCGAACAGTTCCATCCCTAACAGCAACATACACAGGACAAATCCAAACATTATCCTGAATGTGTGTGAAAACAAAGTGAATGTACTGAAATGTGTCTGTGCATAAATACAATGTGCACACCCTCACCCTCATGCCGTTCCACACCCGTAAGACCTTCGGTAATCTTCAATGACATAGAGAGTTCGTGTTTTAAAGCGAAACAGACACTGGAATGAATAATTCTCTCTGCCATCTCTGATATAATCAGCATGGACTTTAAGATCATCTAACTGCGTGACGTAAATTACGTAATGATGCAATTTCACATGCTTCCATAATTTTTTTGCGTTAATTGCATTAAATTATTTTAACGCATTAAGGATTTTGAATTAATCGCATGCCTTAACGCATTAACGCTGACAGCCCTAGTTAAAGGGTTAGTTCACCCAAAAATGAAAATTCTGTCATTAATTACTCACCCTCATGCCGTTCCACACCCGTAAGACCTTTGTTAATCTTCAAAACGCAAATTGAGATTTTTTTATTTAAAGGTACTAAAAACATATTTAAATCAGTTCATGTGAGTACAGTGGTTCAATATTAATATTATAAAGCGACGAGAATATTTTTGGTGCGCCAAAAAAAACAAATTAACGAATTATTTAGTGATGGCCGATTTCAAAGCACTGCTTCAGGAAGCTTCGGAGCATAATGAATCAGCGTGTCGAATCCACAGTTCAGAGCGCCAAAGTCACGTGATTTCAGCAGTTTGGCGGTTTTACACGCGATCTGAATCATGATTCGACACACTGATTCATGACGCTCCGAATCTTCCTGAAGCAATGTTTTGAAATCGGCCATCACTAAATAAGTTGTTATTTTGTTTTTTTTTGGCGCACCAAAAATATTCTTGTCGCTTTATAATATTAATATTGAACTACTGTACTCACATGAACTGATTTAAATATGTTTTTAGTACCTTTATGGATCTTGAGAGAGGAAATGTCATTGCTCCCTACGTAGGCCTCACGGAGCCATCGGATTTAAACAAAAATATCTTAATTTGTGTTCCGAAGATCAACGAAGGTCTTACGGGTGTGGAACGACATGAGGGTGAGTAATTAATGACAGGATTTTTATTTTTGGGTGAACTAACCCTTTAATAATAATGTTAATAATAATAATAATAATAATAATAATAAACTGTTTTCCATACAACAACAATTTGTACCGATCACATCTGTTAAGCTAAAAAAAAGTGCACAGACCATAAAAAAAAGTACAAATGTACATTTCCTCACTTATCGTGATGCAATATCCAACTTCTCTTGTAGATTCAATTGGCGGACAGATGGCCTTGCATTCTCATGCCATACAGCAATCTTATGTGTGTTTTACAAACAGCTCAGCTTTGGTTCTCAAGAATATTTTGCCAGTGTTTTTTTTTTTTTTTTTTTTTTTTTTTTTGTAGCTTCCTCTCATAAACACCATTTTGTTTGGTGTTTTACTTGTAGATACGTCAGCCTGTAATCATTAGGAAGTCTTTAGCTGAAACTCCACGACTGTTCTTAACATTGGTGAGCATCCAGCATTCTGCTCCAACCTCATTTTATTGCTAGGACTCCAGGTTAGCTGACTCCTGACTCCAATTTGCGTTTGGAGGAGACATTAGCCCAGGGATTCACAGACATTTGAGAATGAGATCATATTTGTGTAGAAATGCGTGGTAAACCCAAGGTTTAGTTTTTTTTCCCAGCAACTTTACTGTTCCAGAGTATACCATATAATTAGGTTGCTAAAAGGGTACATGGGGGGAAAAATAAAGTTAAATGATTCAGAACATAAAAGATGCAAAATGTCAGTGATGTACGTATTAGAAAAGACCATGTTCAAATAATGAGAGCACAAAATTAATGATTTCTAGGACTTTATAGAGCATCCTAATAATCACTCAGATAGAAGTACCCTTAGAGAAAGAATTATTTTAAGATACACTTAAATGGAATATTGTTGATTTAGATAAGACCAAATATAAAGTTGCATTTTATTTTTTAAGAGAGATTAAGCAAATGTTTTGGTTTGTTGATAATGATGAAACAATAGATATACTGTTTTAAAAACAAAATATTACTTAGACACATTGGTTCTAGCCACATTTTCATTCTTATGTTTTTTAAAGTCGTGCTGAAATTGAAGTAGACAGATGTTGTGTGTATTGTAGATGTATTGTGACGTACATCCAAGTGAAATGCATTATTAAAAAAAAAAATAATAATAAAAATTGTAGGATAGGGAATTGGTTCTGTCTATCAGATGTTGATTGGATGGAGGCAGATCTGAATGTGAGCTTGTAGTGGAATGTAAGAAAGGGGCAGGTTTAAGCAGACTAAATTATTGGAGAAATCTTGCCTTATTTCACCAGAGAGAAGTCTGACATTTCACCAGAAGATAGAGTTAATGACATTTTGATTAAAAATTATGAGGTCAAGCAATTAAAAAAAAAAAAAAAAAAAAATGAAACATGCATGGATGATTGCTCACAATAAGATCAATGGCATGCAGTTCAGTTTACATTTCATGCTGGATACTTTTTGGGGTCACTATATTAGAACAAACAAAAGCAACTCAATTCTTCAGCTTGAAATGCTATTAATGTTGAGACTTTTCTCATGACTTAAACCATTAAAGTTTTAAATTCAAGTTCAGGTCAATTCACATTGGGCATTCAATCAATTCTGATCAAAGTGCACCTGTGCAGTTTCAGATCAGGGTTGTGTGTTCAGTAGGGTTTGTTCTCAATCAATGCTGTAATATCTTTGGATCTAACAGTAGGAGACCACTGCTGTCCTGAGAATAAATTGTATCTATACTCCCATCACAGCCGTGAAAGAAATACTCACCGTGACCTTGACGAGATTCTTATCAGTAAGCTGTTTTATCAGCCCAAATCTGCTGTGGTGCGAGTCTTCAGCGCATGGATCATTCACTATATTCCACCTCAACAAAGTGAGGAAAAAGAAAGATACTGTTGCAAATATTAGCATACCAGGGAATGGACATCAGCTAAGGTTTGCGTAAAAACACAAACATTAGCAGCTAGCAACACAAGAAAAATTAATTTGATTAAAATTGTTTTTTTTTTTATGGTACTTTTGTATTCACTTTAGGCTTTGTGTTCCACGCTCCTTGATTTGATCATACTAAACTTAGCAGTAAACAACAGATTAGCGTGTTAAGCTAATCTATCAACACAAACAGCTCTGTGCATTATTGCTGATTTTTAAATGTTGTGTTCATTTAGTAAAGATAATTTAGTAAAGGTCATTTAGTGGTCACTGTCTTTATTATTATTTACTGATTTTGCAGTAAACCATTTGTATGTAGTACTTTTTAAGCAATGTCTTTTTCATGAAAAAAAGATCACCTTTTTAAATTTTCAGAGAGTAAAAACTATCAATTATATATTGAATATTGTCAACATGTGGAAAAAAAAATATTGAGATATCATTTATATATATCATATATATGTGTGTGTGTGTGTGAGAATTAAGCAAGGTTTGTATGTTTTAGTGTTCAGCACTAAAGGTGTTTGAAGCGCAGGGAGAATGAACAGTCATAAATAGATCCTCTCGAATAAGCCAAATCTGCAGCTTAACTGTATCATTGTAGAGGGGGGGAAAAATCCAATTTGCCATTTTGCGTTCTTCAAATATTTGAAATCTGAATAATTTGATCCCCAAATTAAAATGAACTAAACAATAAAACAAACAAGCTCTTGTGGAGTAAATTGGATTTTAAACCAGACAAAAAGGGTATTGTCTATGGATTTGTGCACTATTTATTTTCATATGGAATTCAATAGAACATCTGTCTTTTTTCAGACATATTCTGAATTATGAAGAACTAAATAGTTCGAGACCTTTTTATTTCTTCCCTTAAAATAAGAAAATAGGGTTCATTGTTTCTTAAGGTTGCCAAGCAACATTTTCACTTTTCTTGGAACTAAATGTAGCATTGCAAATGATTTTGAATAGGAACTGAGTTCCAGGAAGATCTTCGTCAACACTGCATGCCTTGCTTTGTCTCCAAAATCCCTGCTTAACTATCTTTGGCTTTTGAAGTAGTCAGAAGATTTTGCTCATTAATGTAATTAATGTCAACAGAGTCAGGTCAGTTTACACCAGATGCCACCAGATATCACAAAGAACTGACGGTGAAGTAGTTGTAGGAGGCAGTCTTTGGTTTCCCAGTGACTTGCCTAGGGTGGTGATGGGAGATCTTTGTAAAGCCTGTTTCGTGCTTGATGTGTCTTAGTGCAAGGGTGTGTGCGTGTGCCAAAAGTGACGTTATCATGGTGCTTTTGGCAACACGTATAGTCTCTGCAAGGTTCTGTTGTGCCTAGCAATGCACAAGTAGTATTTATTTATTTATTTATTCTTTAAATACATTTTCTTTAAACCCATTGATTTTGATGGTTTTGAGAACTGGCTGGTCGAGCAGATATATATTGAGTACTTTAAGAAGGACTAACGCAAATAATGTTATGGTTTAAAACCAGAAACTTTGGCCTGCACGTGTCAATCCTTGTATGTTAACTCCTTAAGCCCTGAGGGTATTGACACGCAAAAAAGTAAAGATTCGTAACTCCAAAACTATAGCAAGGACAGTCAAAATAATAATAATAATAATAATGCATTTTATTTCTAATGCACTTTTCTTGATAGACTTGTTTGGGAGACCGACATAAAGTGCATTGCAATAATCAAGCCGCGACGTAATAAAAGCATGAATAAGTCTTTCTGCATCCGGCAGCGATAAAGAATGTCGAAGTCTGGCGATATTTCTTAGATGGAAAAATGCAGTTTTCGATACCATTTTGATATGGGCATCAAACAATAGTTACGCCAAGATTGCGCACCTGAGCAGACGAGGTAACAAAATCATTGTCAGTAATCAAATTGGAACTATTCAATTTACGTAAAGCCGTTGGAGTACCGACAAACAGAAGTTCTGTTTTTGTCTCATTGAGCTTAAGAAAATTGTCATGCATCCAAGCTTTTATCTCGTCAAAGCAGGTAATAAGAGTTGTAACTGCAAGGTTTGGATTAGGGTGCATGCTGACATAGATCTGTGTATCGTCAGCATAACAGTGAAACCCTAACCCAAACTTGCGAATGATCGAACCCAGAGGCAACATATAAATACTAAACAGGATAGGCCCAAGTACAGACCCCTGTGGAACACCTTGTTGAACTAATGTTGGCTCAGATTGATTTTTTCCCCAAATTCACAAACTGAGATCGATTAGTAAGATAAGATGTAAACCATTCAAGCGCAGTACCAGAGATTCCTAACCATACACGCAACCTTTCAAGAAGGACATCATGAGATACTGTGTCAAAAGCAGCAGTAATGTCTAATAAGACTAAAATACTACACAAACCCGCATATCAGCAGCAATGAGGAGATCGTTTGTGACCCGGACAAGAGCAGTCTCAGTGCTATGACCTGATCTAAATCCAGACTGAAACGGTTCTAGGAGATTGTTTATAGACAGGTGTTGCTGCAACTGGCCAACAACAACTCGCTCAAGAACCTTAGCCAAAAAAGGTAGATGTGCAATAGGCCTGTAGTTAGACAGGTCCTCAACATCACAACCAGATTTTTTAATAACTGGTGTGATGGCAGCCACTTTAAGGGCTGAAGGAACCTGACCAGTAGATAAAGAGTTATTAACAATTGCAGTAATAGAAGGACACAAGAATGTTAAGCACTTTTTTTAAGATCTCAGTAGGCATAGGGTCAGTGGAGCATGTAGATGAATTCATAGACATGATTAATTTAAAAATATCATCTGTGCTAACAGTAGCAAAATTAGAAAAGATAGAAAATGAATTTATAGGATGGGGCTCATTAGACAGCAGAGAGGAACCAATAACCATGGAACTATAAATATTTTGAACTTTC
Source organism: Ctenopharyngodon idella (assembly GCF_019924925.1). NCBI lineage: Eukaryota > Metazoa > Chordata > Actinopteri > Cypriniformes > Xenocyprididae > Ctenopharyngodon > Ctenopharyngodon idella. Next base: position 6,977,425 of record NC_067239.1, on the reverse strand, counting down.
TCTGTAAAATATTTATGGAATTTGTTACACATCCCAACAGAAGAGCAAATATTTTGATTATGAGGTTTAAGAAGTTTAATTGTTTTAAACATCAATCTTGGATTTTCTGCACCTTCATTAATCAAATGTGAATAATATGCCTCTCTGGTGGATTTAATAGCAAGATGATACTTCATTTGCTGCTCTTCGAACATCAATTTATGGACCGTAAGACCAGATTTTTTGCACAAGCGTTCAATCTTCCTTCCCTCGGCTTTGAGAGCCCGCAATTCATTAGTATACCAAGGGGATGACCTGGTGAAAGAAACAACTCGTTCTTTCAAAGGTGCCACAACATCAAGAATAGAGGATAGTGCAGAGTTGTAACAGTCCACAGAATCTGTCACAGGAAGCTCAGCAATAGAGCTAGAGAGCAACTGAGGATCGATGTTTTTGATATTCCTAAAAGTTATGATACGATCCTTGGAAGATTTTAAAGAGGCAGAGATGGTAAATTCACAGGTCAATAATTTATGATCACTAAAGTATACTTCATCATTTCTAAGTTGATCTGTATCTATGTCCACATTGCAGACTAAGTCTAATATATGACCAGATTTGTGAGTGGGAAAATCAACATGCTGAGTAAAGTTAAAACAATCCAATACATGCATAAAATTAGTTGCTTGGGAACAGTCTGGGTTATCAACATGAATGTTAATGTCACCTATTAGCAACATATCTGAACAATTAGAACTCAACAAATTCAGTAATTCAGCAAGTTCTGAGAAAAACCCAGAATTAACCTTAGGAGGACGATAGATAAGTATGACTAACACAGGAGACTTGCCATTAATTTTCACAACCAAACACTCAAAGGAAGACATTTCAGGTGTAGTGATTAGAGCAACAGACAGTTCAGATTTATATAAAATTGCAAGACCACCACCTTTAGCGGTAAGTCTAGGTCTATCAATGTATGTATATCCAGGTGGCGAGGCCTGGTTAAGATTGAAACAGTCATTTGGATGATGCCATGTCTCACAAAGACAAAGAAAGTCAAGTTCCCTTTCAGTCGGTCACGTTCGACGTACGTCAGTAGTGACCGACGAATTGGGATATCGCTAGAGAGCCCTATCAGCTTCGAGTGAACTACAACAGGCCAATGGAGTTGGCGTGCGATATTTGCATAATGCGCACCGCCCCCGCCAGGTGGTATAAATAGGGGAGCAGATGCAATCGCACTCTGTCTTTCGCTTCGGAGCCATCTAGTGTGTTTCCAGCTTCAGACTTCTGTGAATTCTTCAAGCTAAGAAAAAATAAGAAAAGAAAGGAAAATTTCTTCTTCTTGTGTTGGTGTAACAGCACTTCAGCGAGGTCGCGAGCTTCCCGGGGAGCCTGAGCTTAAAGCTCTCAACTGCTGTTTTTACAGCACACATTTCCAATTCCCAGCGTTGTGTCTGTTGCGATTTGGGCCGGTTCCTCCGTTGTGTTCGGGGAGTGGTGTACCCGAACACATCGTGACACTCCCTGTGTGCTTCAGCACAAGAGAGCTGAATTTTCCCCTCTTGAAAGAGCTTCACAGACGAACCCTGCGTCTTTTTCAAGATGTCATTTCGTCTGTGCGTTACTGGATGCGGTCGTTAATTGGTCCCCGCTGACGGCCACAATCGCTGCATCACGTGCCTGGGCGTTCAGCATGCTGAAGCAGCTTTTGTGGATAGTTCATGTTCTCACTGTGGGAACATGACTATTGCAGTGTTGAGATCGAGACTCTCGTTCCTTGGTTCTCAGGGAGCGGGGGTCCCCTCCCCTATGCCTCGTGCCGCCGTTTTCTCTGGCTTCGGCCGGGGTGACGGTGCGCCGGCGTATAGGCAGGGTGATCTGAGGATCACGGTCAGGGCTTCCCCGCCGAGCGCCGCTCCGCGGGCCCCTGTCCCCTCTACCTCACTGCAACCGGTGGTGTTGCCGACTGAGCGTGCTGGTCCCTCTACGGAGCGACCAGCCGTTTCTTTCGGAGCACCGGCGGATGACTGCATGTCGATCGCGGCATCGGAAGGTGAGCAAGAGTCCTCGGGAGATGAGGACTCGGCTGCGTTACCTCCCTCTGGGACCGTAACGTTGTCCGAGCCTGATCCTGAGTTGACGGCTATGCTTTCCCGGGCTGCCGAGAAGGTTGGGCTCGTCTGGAACCCTCCACCGGGTCCCGAGCCTTCTCGGCTCGATGATTGGTACCTCGGGGCGGCCCGCGCTGGTCCCCAGCGCCCCGCCCCGATGCCATTCTTCCCGGAGGTGCATGATGAGGTGACCAGGTCCTGGCGGACGCCCTATAGCGTTCGTGCGAGACCTGGTCCCTCGTCCGCCTTCACCAACCTGGATGGCGGGGAGGCTAGGGGATATACGCGGATTCCCCCAGTCGAGAGGTCTGTTGCGATGCAACTGTGTCCAACGGCCTCTGGCTGGCGCGGTGAGCCGCGTCTCCCGTCCCGGGCCTGTAAATTCTCGTCAGGCTTGACAGAGAAAGCTTACAGAGCCTGCGGACAGGCTGCCTCCGCCTTGCATGCCATGGCCCTTTTGCAAGTTCATCAGGCAAAAGCGTTGATGGAAATGCCCCAGGGAGGTCTTGACCAGCAGCTGCTTGGGGAGCTGCGTGCCGCCACGGACCTCGCCCTCCGGGCGACTAAGGTGACGGCACGTTCTGTTGGTCAGGCGATGGCCACGCTTGTGGTCCAGCAACGCCACCTCTGGCTGACCCTTGCTGATATGAGGGATACTGACAAATATCGGTTCCTGGACTCCCCCATATCACAGGTCGGCCTTTTCGGCGACGCGGTAGAGAGCTTCGCCCAGCAGTTCTCTGCCGCCCAGAAGCAGGCTGAGGCTATCAAATACGTTCTGCCCCGGCGGTCCGCTGCTGCCTCCACCCCGCCGCCGGCAGCTCAGCCTCAGCCCGCTCGTCGCCGAGGGCGCCCGCCTGCGTCGTCCTCCGCCCCTGCTAAGTTGGCAAAGCAGCAGCCTACACCAGCCAAACAGCAGGGTGCCGGTCGCGGACGCGGCGCCCAGCCCGCTCAGGCCAAGCCAGGTGGCAAGAGGTCGAGGAAGACGCGACCCTGAGACGGGCGACCTGGAGGGGAAGGTTCCTGCTCTTCGGGAGAGGACTCCATCGTCTCTCCCACCCCCGGAGGAGGGCCGGGGGGAATTTGTGAAATTGTCTGTCCCGCCGCTGGCTCTCCGGAGTCCAGCGGTACCCACTTCATCACAAAAAGAGCAGTTTCCCAATCCTCCAGGTCACAAGAGACTGCGGCTGTCAGCGCGCGAGGCTCCGCCTTGCCACTCGCAGCCCACTCTCACTTCGCCAGCAGGTCCCAGTGTGATGGTCGAGGCCGCCCCCCTGCCGTCTCCCATTCACACTGTCACCTCACAGAGTCTGACCCCACTTCGGGCCGCTGCGCCGTCCGAGTCGGGTTCCAGCACTCTGCTTCGCTGCCCCACCCCCGGTGCGTCTGTGGTGCCTTTGGTCCCGCTGGCTCGGTGTCTGGAAGCCTGGATAGCGCTCCCCAGCCCGTCCTGCTGGCTCATTCGCACTATCAGACTCGGCTATGCGATTCAGTTCGCCCGGCGTCCCCCGGTCTTCAGGGGTGTCCATTACACTCAGGTGTCCCTGGACAATGCACCTGTTCTCCGGGCGGAGATTGCTGTCCTCCTGGCGAAGGATGCAATCGAGCCGGTCCCTCCAGCCGATATGAAGTCAGGGTTCTACAGCCCCTACTTCATTGTACCAAAGAAGGGCGGTGGGTTACGGCCAATCCTGGATCTGCGTGTCCTGAACCGGTCCCTTCACAGGCTGCCGTTCAAGATGCTTACGCAGAAGCGCATTTTCGAATGCGTCCATCCCCAGGATTGGTTCGCAGCGATCGACCTGAAGGACGCGTACTTTCATGTCTCGATTCTGCCTCGTCACAGACCCTTCCTACGGTTTGCGTTCGAGGGTTGGGCATATCAGTACAAAGTCCTACCCTTCGGGCTGGCCCTGTCGCCCCGCGTCTTCACGAAGGTTGCGGAGGCGGCCATTGTTCCGCTCAAGGAACAGGGCGTTCGCATCCTCAACTACCTCGACGACTGGCTCATCCTGGCCAGCTCGCGGGAGCAGTTGTGCGAGCACAGAGACATGGTGTTAGCTCACCTCAGTCGGTTGGGTCTTCGGGTCAACTGGGACAAGAGCAAACTCTCCCCCGGGCAGAGGATCTCTTATCTCGGTATGGAACTGGATTCGGTCGCCCGGACTGCGCGCCTCACCGAGGAGCGCGTCCAGTCAGTGTTGACCTGCCTGAGTACGCTCAAGCGCAGGACAGCGGCCCCACTGAAACTCTTTCAGAGGCTCCTGGGGCATATGGCATCCGCAGCCGCAGTCACACCGCTCGGATTGCTTCATATGAGGCCGCTTCAATACTGGCTCCGCGGCCGGATCCCGAGATGGGCGTGGCAGCGCGGTACGTTCCGTGTCCCCGTGACACCGAACTGCCGTCGCACCCTCACCAAGTGGTCGGACCCTTCGTTCCTGCGGGCTGGAGTTCCCCTCGAACAAGTGTCCAGGCATGCTGTGGTCCACACAGATGCCTCTGCCACATGGTGGGGGGCCACGTACAACGGGCATGCAGCGTCGGGTCTGTGGACGGGGCCCCAACTGCATTGGCATATCAATTGCCTCGAGTTGCTAGCAGTACGTCTTGCACTGGGCCGCTTCCAGGAGCTGTTGACAGACAAGCACGTACTGGTCCGCTCGGACAGCACTGCGGCCGTTGCGTACATCAACCATCAGGGTGGTCTACGCTCCCGCCGTATGTCGCAACTCGCCCGCCATCTCTTGCTATGGAGTCAGAAGTATCTGAGGTCGCTTCGTGCCATTCACGTCCCAGGCGTGCTCAACCGTGCAGCCGACGAGCTCTCACGGCAGCCTCCGCTTCCGGGCGAATGGCGGCTCCATCCCCAGGTGGTCCAGCTGATCTGGCAGCGCTTCGGCGAGGCACAGATAGATCTGTTCGCCTCCCCGGAGACTGCCCACTGCCAGTTGTTCTATTCCCTGACCGGCGGCACGCTCGGCACGGATGCCCTGGCAATCAGCTGGCCCCGGGGCCTACGCAAATATGCGTTTCCCCCAGTGAGCCTTCTCGCACAGCTCCTGTGCAAAGTCAGGGAGGACGAGGAGCAGGTCTTGTTAGTGGCTCCATATTGGCCCACTCGGACCTGGTTCTCGGACCTCACGCTCCTCGCGACAGCACCTCCCTGGCCCATTCCTCTGAGGAAGGACCTCCTGACTCAGAGACGGGGCACCCTCTGGCACCCGCATCCCAACCTGTGGAAACTCCATGTGTGGTCCCTGGACGGGACGCGGAGGTTCTGAGTGATCGCCGCACATCACTATGCAGTTGATGGTAAATCGCTAGGGAAGCACGATCTGATCGTCAGGTTCTTGAGGGGGGCGAGGAGACTGAATCCTCCCCAGCCCCCCTCTGTACCCTCTTGGGATCTGACCCTGGTTCTTACATCTCTCCGGGGTCGTCCCTTCGAGCCTTTGCAATCAGTCGAGTTAAAAGTACTGTCCCTAAAGACCGTCCTCCTGGTTGCATTGGCCTCGCTCAAGAGGGTAGGGGACCTGCACGCATTTTCGGCTGACGAATCGTGCCTGGAATTCGGGCCCGGTGACTCTCACGTTATCCTGAGACCCCGGCCTGGATATGTGCCCAAGGTTCCTACCACTCCCTTTCGAGATCAGGTAGTGAACCTGCAAGCGCTGCCTTCGGAGGAGGCAGACCCAGCCCTAGCTTTGCTCTGTCCCGTCCGCGCGCTGCGCCTGTACGTGGACAGAACGCGAAGCTTCAGGACCTCAGATCAGCTCTTTGTCTGTTACGGAGGCCAGCAGAAGGGAAAGGCTGTCTCCAAGCAGAGGATGGCCCACTGGATAGTGGACGCCATCGCCCTGGCGTACGAGTCCCAGGACGTGCCTTGCCCGTTCAGGTTGAGAGCCCACTCCACCAGAGGAGTGGCCTCTTCCTGGGCGCTGGCGCACGGCGCCTCGCTGACAGATATCTGTAGAGCTGCGGGCTGGGCGACACCTAACACGTTCGCTAGATTCTATAGCCTTCGTGTAGAACCGGTTTCTTCCCGTGTACTCGCTTCCACCAGCCGGTAGACGAGAAGAGCCCGTTCTAGTGTCGGCTTGCAATGCCACTCCCGCCCCCTGGGCCGGATACGTGCATCCTTTCTACTCTAGTCGAGTTCCCCGCTTGGCGAACCCTGTCGAGTTCCTCCGCCTCCCCCTTCGGCTCGGACATTGCGGAGTGTCTGATGCCAGGCCAAACCTCCGTCACCGACGTTGATGTTTGGCTGGGTTCCACATGTCGTGACCCCTCTACGTGAGCGGTCCCATGTGTGTATTTGTCCACGGTCAACTCCCTACGGCGAGCCCGTGTCTTTCCCTAGCAGAGCCAGCTCTGCTGTCACCTGTCAGATGAGTCTCCCCCTACCCAGGTGGAGCCATCCCAGGGACTCCATATGCGTACTGCCCACGGCCAGTCCATATGTGTACTCTCCACGTAAATTCCTCCCCTACGGGTGGGTAGTGGTCTCCGCAGCGTCCCCTACGGGTTTGCTTCCCCAGTGTAGTCTAGTTTACTTAGTGGGTATGTCGGAACAGCAGTAGACTCTCTCGGCGTAAGCTCGCCCCCTTCCCCGTCCCACTGGTGCGCCGGGTGGCTAGAGCTTGCGCTGGGCACTGGAAGGGGTTCATACTGTGGCGCTTTATTTGGGATCCCAATTCGTCGGTCACTACTGACGTACGTCGAACGTGACCGACTGAAAGGGAACGTCTCGGTTACGTATGTAACCCTCGTTCCCTGAAGGAGGGAACGGAGACGTACGTCCCGTCGCCACAGTTGCTGTACCCTCGCTGTAGTGCGGACTAGATTGTCTCCTCAGCGAAAAACAGAGTGCGATTGCATCTGCTCCCCTATTTATACCACCTGGCGGGGGCGGTGCGCATTATGCAAATATCGCACGCCAACTCCATTGGCCTGTTGTAGTTCACTCGAAGCTGATAGGGCTCTCTAGCGATATCCCAATTCGTCGGTCACTACTGACGTACGTCTCCGTTCCCTCCTTCAGGGAACGAGGGTTACATACGTAACCGAGACGTTTCCCATCGAGGATAATATTATGAAGCAGTGCCGCTTTCTTGTTCATGGACCGCACATTCAATTGAGTGAGTCTAGGTAGCCTTTTTTGTTTAGCCCTTGTTGCCCCCTAATGAGCATTTTTAAAATTGTTCTTTCACATGGAGTAACTCGTGATCAACACATGGGATTATGTTGATCTTGGACTCATTTCAATCGGGAGCATCCACGGTAAGTAATGATGTGCCATTTTCTAAAATCTATGCATGTTTCATGAAGTTATAAGCTAAATTGCCATGTGAATGTCACTAAATTTTAGTTTTAGTTAGCATCTGTGCGCCTGTGGGGTTTTATGTGTCGTAATTGTGTGAGCAATATCACATGATCTTCTTTTTGGATTATGCTGATCTTGGACTCATTTTAATCGTGATAATTCTGTAAATAACGATGTCCAATTTTTCACAATCTGAGCATGTTTCCTGAAGTTATGAGGCAAAACGTGACATAAATGTTGCATTTACATAATAATCTTCTTCTTGCGGTGTTTCACATACAAAAACTTGTTCAAGTTTAGTCAAAGCCCAAAACAATAATGCTTGTTGTATTCTACTCTGTGAGACCTTTCAAATGACATATAACACATGATTATCTAAGCTGTATGATGCTTTTGACACATTGGAGTACATAGTACAAAAAATAAAATTCATAAATTATGATATTTTTTTTATTATTATTTTTCAGCAAATAACTCAGCGGTACTTAGGAGTTAATCAAAGAGGCTACATACATTGTAAAGTTCAGACTCTAAGCTTTCAAATGACACCTATTTTATGACGATTAAAAATATGATTATTAATTTTTTTGTAGCTAGGTGGCGCCCGTGGCCGGTACACTCCGTTTTAGAGTGATGACTCCGCACTCGTTAAGAGTTGAACAAAATGTTGGATGCATTAAAAAGCTGAGTTTCTTAGCTTTAAAATAATGCCTATTTTGTGTTATTCCTGTCAGTGGTTGCTTAGTAATGCGGGGGTGGTGTCCCGGCGGCGAGACATGTTGGGCTTAAGGGGCTAAACTACTTTAGTCCATTACTGTTAAGACTGAGGGGTCGGTTGTCCAATGCCAACACTCTTTCTTACATTTCTGATAAATTGTTTCACGTCCCACCTATTGAAAACTATAAAGTTCTAACCAAAAACCTACCTTTGGCATCAGACATTTCAGCAGGATACATCTGTACCCCCAAGATAGGGTGTAACCTGAAATGATTTAGTCTATATTAGTATTCTGTTTCATCTGCTGCCAGGAAGGAGCTGGGGGGTGAGGCAGTGTGTGTGTGTGTGTGTGAGAGTCTCAGTCTGCTCTCTCTTTGGTCCACTGCACCAGTGGCGGATGGTGTCAGACATCTCCAGCTGGAATGACCGTCTGCCGCCCCTCCGTCCTGGGAAACAAAGCGCCTTCCAAACGTCTGAGAGCCAGATGTTGTCACCCCAAAATCACACTAAAGGACTAGTGCACATACTTATACTGACTCACTCACACATACATAGACAGCAGCAAATAACTGCATTCCCAACACCATTTGGCCATCAGAGGCTCGTAGTTTCCATCATCTCCATATTTCATTTCCTGCTGTGGATCTGAAAGCACATCCCCAGAGGATTTCTAGCTGTCATACTGTCACAAGCGCTAGCTTACACCAGTATCTGAGATAAACCATTGATGTCTACCAGCCTTCTCAGACACATCTTTCCCATGACTGCCATCCTGTTCGCCTCTCTGTTCCTTTCACGGGAGTGTTTCCAAATTGTCTGTCTGTTCTTTCTTTCAGAATGGTTGGTCTGGTGTAAGTGTGAATTCAGCTGGATGGTTGACAAGGGAACCGTTTTTTTATTTTTTTTTATTTTATTATTATTATTTTTTTTATACAATTACAATTAAATGATTTGTTGCAATGCCCAATCTTCTTGACTAATAAATTTCCATGATTTTTTCAGTCATTAAAATTGAATAAGGAATTTTAGAATCATTAAATCAGTTAATTCAACCAAATCATTCAAAGAAGCTGGTTTAAAAGAACGACAGACTCAGAATTGAATGAATTTCGATGACTGTTTGCTTAATTATTGAGACCGGTTTGTGAATCAATTTGACTGATTTATTAAAGGGTTAATTCACCCAAGAATGAAAATTATGTCATTAATTACTCACCCTCATGTCGTTCCAAACCCGTAAAACCTTCATCTTCGGAACACAAATTAAGATGTTTTTGATAAAATCCGATGGCTCAGTAAGGCCTGCATTGCTAGCAAGATAATTAACACTTTCAGATGCCCAGAAAGCTACTAAAGACCTATTTAAAACAGTTCATGTGACTACAGTGGTTCAACCTTAATATTATAAAACGACGAGAAAACATTTTGTGCGCCAAAAAAACAAAACAATGACTTTATTCAACAATATCTATTGATAGATAAAACAAAAGATTCGTAAAGCTTTGAATCTTCATGAAGCAGTGTTTTGAAATTGACCATCACTAGATGTTGTTGAATAAAGTTATTTTGGGGGGATTTTTGGCACACAAAAAGTATTCTCATCGCACGGGTGTGGAACAACATGAGGGTGAGTAATTAATGACAGAATTTTCATTTTTGGGTAAACTAACCCTTTAAAAAACTGATTCAAAATAACTATGAGCTCACAAATCACTGAATTTCCTTGACTTCTCCATGACCTTTCCAGTCAATTGTGGTAAGTGGATGAGGATTTTTAAAAATCAATAAATTTCAGATGATTAACTAACAAATTATACAAATTGCAAATCAATTTCCCCTAATCATTAAATAACCAATGCAAAAGAATGATTTGCTATAACATTTACATTAAATTAGTTATATTCTACATCCCAACCTTCTTGACTAATGAATTTCTATGACTTTTCCAATCATTATAAATAGATGTTATTTTAAAATCATTCAATAAATTGGTTCAACCAAATCATGAAAAAGAACCAACTAAAAAGAAAGACTGACTCAGAATTCAATTAATTTCCATGATTTGTAGATAAGGATTTAAAAAAAAAAAAAAAAAAATCTCATTTAATTTCAGACCGATTCATTAACAGATCATTCAGGGCTTTGTTTCCCAAAAGCATTGTAAGCCAGAGTAGAATGTAGAGACCATTAGCACAACACTTTTGGGTATTGCAGCCAAGACCGTTTTGAAAATCAAATTCATTAAAAGAAACTGCCACAAAAGATAAATTAACTAAAAACATTTATAGTATCCATATAGCATACACTTTTATCCAAAGTTACTTACAAATGAAGTGAGTAATTTGTCATGACTTTATCATACCTTTCCAGCCTTTCACTCTTTTGTGATGTTTTTTTTTTTTTTTTTTTTTTAAATCAATCAATTTGAGACCAATTTGTTAACCAGTTATTAAGACCGTATTGTGAATCGATTTGACAGATGCATTAAAAAGAGCTGATTCAAAAGAACAATTTGCTCAATATTACTGAATTCCCATGATTTTTAAAGTGTTAGTTCACCCAAAAATGAAAATTCTGTCATTAATTACTCACCCTCATGTCGTTCCACACCCGTATGACCTTCGTTCATCTTCGGAATACAAATTAAGATATTTGTGATAAAATCCGGTGGCTCAGTGAGGCCTGCATTTCCAGCAAGACAAATAACACTTTCAAATGTCCAGAAAGCTACTAAAGACATATTTAAAACAGTTCATGTGACTACAGTGATTCAACCTTAATGTTATGAAGTGTCAAGAATACTTTTTGTGTACAAAAAAAACAAAATAACGACTTTATTCAACAATATCTAGTGATGGGCGATTTCAAAACACTGCTTCATGAAGTTTCGAAGCTTTACGAATCTTTTATTTCGAATCAGTGGTTTGGAGCGCATATCAAACTGCCAAAGTCACACCCCCCAGTGGTGAACCATTGAAATTTCGAAACACTTATGATGTAAGAAAGCCTCGTTTACTGAAATCACGTTAGTTTGGCAGTTTGATAAGCGCTCCGAACCACTGATTTGAAACAAAAGATTCGTAAAGCTTCGAAGCTTCATGAAGCAGTGTTTTGAAATCGCCCATCACTAGATACTGTTGATTAATTTTTATTTATTTTTTTTGGCACACAAAAAGTATTCTCGTCGCTTCATAACATTAATGTTGAACCACTGTAGTCACATTAACTGTTTTAAATAAGTCTTTAGTAGCTTTCTGGCCATTGAAAGTGTTAATTGTTTTGCTGGCAATGCAGGCCTGACTGAGCCATCAGATTTTATCAAAAATATATTAATTTGTGTTCCGAAGATGAACAAAGGTCTTACAGGTGTGGAACGACATGAGGGTGAGTAATTAATGACAGAATTTTCATTTTTGGGTGAACTAACCCTTAAAAAAAAAAAAAAAAAATCAACTGTTTCATTGAAAAGAATCAATTCAAAAGACAGACTCACTCAAAAATCTGATACTTAGAGCAAGTTTAAGTCTACATGAGTCTACACTGTTTAACCAATGAAATATTTTAAAGGCATTTCCAAGCCTTTACAGACCAATTTAAATATTCCCTTCTATTTCATTGGCTATAGGAACCCTGGAGTTACAATTACATAATGTAGTGGCATGAACTTCCCACATGCATTTTGGCGAAAAACAAATTAGAATGATGATAATTTGCGTGGATATTAGTCAGCCATTGACCTTTTGCACATCACTATTCATTTTCTCCATGTGGATGAATGGATCTTGACACACTATCAGTCAAACTACAAGAATTACAGTCTACACAAATTATGCAATATTTTATTTATAAGTCTGTAATTACACCAGTTCCATGTTTTAAAGATTCATCCATTGTGGCAGGTGTAAATGATAGCCAATGATCTGAGGAGAGAGGCAGAGCGTGAGAATGTGAATCTCCCTACAGAAACTAAGGCTGATTGAGGGTTGAAATATGAATGAATTGAATTCATCATCTGGAGCATACACAAACTGTTCCAGTACCGCATGCATGTGTGCTCAAGTGTAGGATTAGAGAAATTACTGTGGGACTTTGGGGGAATTGCAGGGTCTTGACTAGAAGTGTTAAATAAATGTGCTGGGAAATTGAGGTTAGAAGGGAATCTATGAGCAATTAAAATCGGTTTAAATGAGTATTGGCTGGGAAGAGCCTTACAGACCTTTGAATAAACAGTCATGGTACCGCATATTACCTCATACAGTATGTGGGCACCTAAACATCACACACATATGTGCTTGTTGAACATTTAATTTTACAACCATTGGCATTAGTAGAGAGTTTGTCCTCTCTAACAGCTTCTGCTCTCTCTCTCTCTCTCTCTCTCTCTCTCTCTCTCTCTCTCTCTTTTTACACACTCCTAAATAGATATTGTATGGATGTACGCTTGACTTTATGCACCTGTTAGTGATGGATGTGGCTAAAATATACAAACATGTTAATTAGAACAGGGTTATTTGCAGTTCACCTTTTAAAAAAAAATGCACACAATGTTGAGGAATTTAGGATCTAAGTATTTTGTTATATTTCAATAAGATATATTTTTGTCATGACAACTCTTGGAGTGTTGGGTATGGTAATGGGTATGACAATGTTGCTGCTGCTGTTGTTGTTGCTGCTGCGGCTGCAGAGCAAGTACGGGCTACTGCCAATACATACACGACACACTGCTGTGAGCAAGTAAGACATGCTGCTGCTGTACAATATAGCATACATGAATTACCCGTAGCAGAGCTATACAGGTGGAGCTGGGGAAGGTGGATGATTTCTGAAAGCTTGTTGCACTGCTACAGCAAATGCTGATCAAGTACTTGAAAGATGAGCAGTGAGCTTATTGGCTACTGATACAGCAGGGATCAATCAGACCTATAGAGAATGATGTGATTGCAAGCAAATTGAGTCAAAGTCCTAGCAGCCTGCGCCATCTAGAGTTTCATGACAGAACTTTTTCTTAATTTAAATTTGGCATGAAAAGGAAGTTGTGATAGTCTTTTCTTCTCTTTTGTGACGTATATCTGAGTGGAACAGCTTCTCGAATAAGAAAAAAATGTAGGCTGTGGCTTGATTTTGTCCATGGGGAATTGATTGGATGGTTGTGGTTTGCTATTGCTGTGATGTCATGTTAGTGACAGGTTGTCTTGCCCTCATGTATGAGGACAAATGAATTGGTAAAAAAATAAATGTAGACTGATAAATCACTTGTAATAAATATTGCAGTATTCCATGAAAAACAAGGACTGTCAGTTATAATTTCATGGTGAAGTTAAGTCACATGCAAGAGTAGACATTTCTGCTGACAAAATGACTAACCTCTCATCTAAGAAATTCGGTTTGCCTTTTGACATTTTATTTTTGACCTTTTCTTCCTTTGACCGTGTACATTAAGTCTGTCATGTAAATATGGAAAGTAAATCAAATGTAAAACAGCAGTTTAGCTGAAACAGTAGAGCAAACTAACATTTTTTTTAATCTTCTGTTTTATGCACCCCAGGCTCATTGGAAATATGTGGCTGTGGCGACATTTCTGCAAAATGATATTACATTGCATCTTGCATTTTCTGCAACACTTTCAAAGTGAAATGTCCGGTGACTGGTGCTAAAAGCTTGTTCACTTTTATCCAAAACAGATGAAAGTAAATCTGAATCTGACCGTGAATCTCGTTTTATTGTATTAGTTGTTGTACGTATCACAGCAGCTTGGAAATGAAATGTCCATGACTGGCACTAAAAGGTTAATACTGTATCACATTCGACAATAACGTACCACCTACACTAAACCCTAAACATACCAGATAGTGTTAACATAGTATTAAGCAGAACTTCAAATTACAAGTTACAAAAAAACATGCCATAGACAAAACCAAACATGTATAAAAAATAGTGTTTCTTAAACTGATCAAACACAGAAAGGGCAGTTATTTGCCGGTTATTTGTTTGGTGTAATTATCCCAGCTCAACAAATGATATATAACCCTCGATTGAAACGCTGTCAATCATAACAATGTTAATATAAATGCCATCATAGTGGCAATTGCATCATTACATCATTATCATGTAGGATTACATCATAATGTTTGGGGGAAGTTTCTTTATAGAATGTTTGCATTTTTACATTGAGTTTCATGCTTCCATTGCATTGCATATCACTCTTTTTTTTTTTCTGTTAATTAAAAAAAAATAAATTAAAAATGCAATTTTCATAAGGCGATGTTAAAAGGTCTTGTGGTGGGACTCCTAAAAAACATTTTTTTTCCCCCCCCCTGGAAAAAAAAAAAAAAAAAAAATACATATGTGAATTAATATATGAATTATTTATATTAAGAAACATTTTGAAAATAATAATTAATATATTTGCACACACGTATTCAAGGTGTAAGGAAAATACATTAATTTTGCTTGTTTGCTTGATTTTTATACATTTATTTTTTCTTTCCCAAAACTATGAAACCAACATAAATAGAAATATACTTTTCATGCAAATTTATTTTATATATATATATATATATCTTTTTTTTTATTATTATTTAAAAAAAATAAAATCATGGACAATTTTATTTGTCATTGAACCTCTAGCAGATACTGGCAGGCATTGATGCGTTCTCAGCATAGGTGTAATGTGAAATAAAAACACCCCCACTTTAGATACCCTTGAGGGTTTGTGAAATACATGTAGGATTCACAGTAGTGTGGCCATGAAATATGAAACTAAGGCTTGGAGAAGAAGCTGAGTGAAGTGTTTGTCAAGAATAGACTTTTCTTTTTCCAAAAGCTGCTGTAATGTCGCCTGCAAAGTAAGGCTGGTCATTTTGGATGATACAAAGCCTTTAATACACCTACAAGCATCAGCTACGTTACCTCTAATTCTCCAGTTCCTTTCCACTCAATTCAGTCTGACAAGCCACACAAAGATACTTCCAGTGATCAAGGGAGCAGACATAGAAAAGTAATGTGGTTTTAGCCAAACACATTTATGGAAGCATTACTTTACATTTAATGATGAAATCAATTTATGTAAAAATGTCAAATAACCTTTTCAGCAAGCGATTTTTGGCCTTTTATTAGATATGGCAAAATAGATTTTCTACAGAAACTCTTTCAACATGAGTGGTGAGGGAGAGACTACAGTGTTGCCAATTTAGCGATTTATTTATTTATTTATTTATTTATTTATTTTTTTTTTCACTAGATTTAGTGATTTCCCGGTCCCTTTTGAGACTTTTTTTCAAAAGTTTAGTGACAAATCTAGCAACTTCTTGGACAAACCTTATCTAGATTCTTATTTTGCCCACTGATCTATATTCATATTTATATAGATCAATGAATTTGCCATTATGATGTCATCTAGTGATATTTAGCTACCAGTTTTAGCTACTTTCAATTGAAAGCAATTGGCAACACTGGAGACTAAACACATGAATAACATGAAGATGATGAGGAAGGTAACAGGCTTTAATTTCCAACAGGGTAAATACAAAGACATTCCACGCAATGTACACATAGACAAGACCCAACAAACACACACAAACTGAACTGAACTTAAATATGGGAGATAATGAGACACACACACACCTGGACACAATGACAAAATCAAATGAATTACTAGGGCTGGGTAAAAAATATTGATTTCTCAATTTTAATCGATTCTCATTTTTACGAACCGATATCGATTCTTAAATTCCAAGAATCGATTAGTCTAGTCTGTTTTTAGTTGATGAATGAACAGAACATGTAGCACGCCTCCCATCTAAGAAATCGCAATAATCTTTGTGCTTTGTTACTTTTGATATGAAGCTAAGTCTCAGACTTGAAATGATGTCCATCTTATTATGAGATTCAAAACATAAATATCGTTTTGGTGCTGTTTAATGTGTTGTGACAGATCGCTGTTGCGCCTCAGTTAAAGAGAAGCGGCAGCACGGAGCGCACGTGAACATCCTCTCCTCCCCTTTAATACCAGTTACAGCGTGAAATAAACGTGAATAAACATCTGAAGGTATGTTAAAAGATACAGTACAACTTACCAAAATCCGTATTATGTCTCGTGTAATACCTCAATCAGTGTTTTAAACACGGAAAAACTTTAATAAAACAGCTTGTAAACAATGTCACATAATGTCACATTTACCTCAGAAAAACCATATTCAGTGACCATAAACTCATTAGTCAGCTAGAAAAAATGAACTCTAGAGAGCAGCATTCTGATAAATATATGCACCGTTACATATTCATTATAATTTTTAATGTTCTTCAATATTGTATGTTTAAATAAATCAGTTATGACAGCCACGATTTAAATGTTTATATTTCAAAAAAACGAATTGGAGTAGAAATATGATTATGTAATTCTAAACTTTATTTATTATAAAAAAACATCATTGAGTAGTTTACAGCATTATTTGAGAGATTTTTTTCCTCTAAAAATTTGCTATGTACTGTATTTGATATACTACATCCAAAATAATCGAATTGAAATTGGAATCGAATAGAATCGCAAGCATGTGAATAGAAATCGAATCGAATCATGAAAATTGTATCAATACCCAGCCTTATGAGTTACTATGACAACAAAGGTGGGAATGGTGCAAAACAGTCCTGATGGTGTGACAGTAGTGTCTCATACAGATCTTTCCTGAAGCAATTGGTAAGTAATTTTGCTTAGTGATGAATTTTGTTGTACTAAACACACTGTTCAGCTGACATTTGAGATCAATTAAATTATTACATTCAATGTCAGGTTATGAAGTACCTGCCATCTAAAATGTTTCCCTTAAGCTGTTGATGGCTACATTTAGAAAAAGAACCTCAGAGTCATAAATTGCCTTTAATCTCACCCTATTAAATTAGTTAAGCTTTTTAAAATATTTTTTCTTCTTTAGAGGGTGGGAAGTGAGTGGTGTAATTCCCACTGGATGTTTAACATTTCAGAGTGTCACTCTCAGTAATAACGCACATTTACACAGTGCTGCTTTGGAAGTAAAGATTTCACATTTTACTTTCAGTTTGGCTATGACCTTTACCTTTCTTGTGGGGAGAAAATAAAAATCGAGATTAAACAAATCCAAAGGAATAATTGCAAGAAGTGTAGGTGCATCTCTAATTGCTCCTGTTTTAATGTGGTTTAATACTTAGTTGTCATAGAAAAATAAATGTCAAAACTGCTGGTGGTGTCAGAACTTTTCTTCCTGTGGCACATAGTATGTTTGTACAATTTCAAACAGAAATCAACTATGAACAGAAAGAAAAGTTACATGCAAAAAATTTAAGATCTTACACCCTAATACAGCATTTCAGCATTTGTTGGTGTGCCCATGTGTCATTTGCTTTATTGAATCACTTTCCCCCCCCCAGTAAATTAGTCAGTTCATCTACCAGATCAGTGATGTACATTAGTTATAATCAGCCAAGCTGTGCCAAATTCTGTGTATTAGTGTATTATTAGCCTATATCATTCTAGAATGTCCTGACATATTTTCCCCTTCATCCACTACAATTAACCACTGTTAAAAATTCATTTTAAAAGCGAACATTACTGAAAACACTATATAAAATTATGACAATGCAGTTTATGTTGTCACAGCTATTTCCTGTTAATGTAAATGGTCATACACTGTATTTTGAAAAATACTACAATTCTATACAATAAGTACAAACAATACTGTCCTGGCAGAAAATTATTTTCTGTTAAGTTTACGGACATTTACTTCAACCCTAAAACAGTGGAATGTGTAATTCAAAATACGAGTAAACTCTGAAAAAAAAATAAAATAAAAATATTTCATATTAACACAATACATTAGGCTGTATGTTCACAGTTAAGTATTCATACGTATACAGTATAATAGTGATCGTAGTACAAATAATCATTGTAGTGTAAAAGAGACTGTACTCTGTGGTTCAGAAGTGTACAATGCACAAAATCCACTCTCATCGAAACATGGAAATGGATCATAGAATAAACTGAAATGAGTCATTTCTTTCTTACTTCTTTCCCCCTTTTTTCCCTTCATATGCTAAGAATCTGCTTGTTGTTTTGACTGATATTGGATATAAATATGTTTTATCAAGATATAATACATCAAACATTTAATAAAAATGACATGGTAGGATTAAATATCGCTGGTAGAAAAATCTGAAGTGAGATAGGAGATGACGTATATTATCACAGAGTTGGTGGTGTATTCATTACAGAACACTTCAGCTGTATAAGAAAAAACCTCTCCGCTGTCACCATGATCCAGCCACAGGAAGGCCAAACTTAATCTGATTGGATAGATTACACAAACATATTTTTATCTGCCTCTTTGTTGTCAAGACACCAGAGGGCTTGTCAGGAGGTATCCAAACAGCAAATTTCTTTGATATATTTTTGTTTGCGACTAACTGACAGTTCCTCAGAGGTACAGAAGAGCTAAAAGAAAGGTCACCTTTGCTGCGATGTGTTTTGTTGGCAGTTCGCAGGGGATGTGAGAATGCGCGAGGATACAGAGATGATATTTGGGGACTTTGAAAGGCAAGCGGCAATCCGCCCGATTACAGCAGGTAAAATGACATGCCCGCAATAAGGAGCCGTGTCGATCTCGCCCCGCAGCCCAATTTCTCCTTCTTCCAGCCGCGCGCTGAGATTATTTGAGCCTCGCCAAATGTCAAGGGCATGATTCTCTTAGATGCCCTGCAGGAAATAACCCACTGTTGCCCTCAAAACAAATGAAACCGCATTCAGGGCCAACACAGGGGTTATCTGTTGAAGATGGAAAGCCAAAAACATTGTATGCTTTCTGTAACAGCTTGAACAAGCATCAAACGTGTAAAATCACACACACACACACACACACACACACACTCTATATATATATATATATATATATATACAGTAGTCAACATTTGAAGTGGATCAAAAAAGTTAATCAAAGTTGTCCTAAGAACTAAGTTGTCCTAAGACGAAGGTTTTAAGACAACTTTGATGCAAGGTTTTGATCCACTTCAAATGTTGACTACTATATATCAGTCTTGGAGATGAGGATACAGCTTTTTTCAGGAGGAAAATTGTATCAATCAGTGATAGCAGTGCGCTCTTAGGGACTCTATCTTCAGATTCATGGCTGAGACTGTCTTTTTTTATGCCTAGCACTTCACCAGTGTTTCTTGCTCACACTGGACTTCAGTAGGTTTTTGATGGGATTTCTGAAGTGTCATTTTTCTGTGTTGTAAGATATCACGGTGAAGGGGAAGGCAGGGAAGAGGCTTCCTCTGTCATGCTTGTTGACAGTGTGTTGTATCAACTTTCTGCTCTCAGCTCTCAGCTGTTTGAGTTTTAGCAGTGTGTCTTAAAGTACAGGTCTTGACAAAAGAGGTCGATAAAGCCTGTAGCCAACCTATAGAACTGTGAAAAATATCCAATGTCCATTTGACGCTGTTCATGGACCTCCAAAAAAAGAATCAGGCTCTATAACATAATGTAATTAAATATTAGTTATTATCTAAAGTGCTTATTAAAAATTCTATTTCTTATGAGTCGCCTTTAATGACGATGACACAAACCCCTGCCAGGACTTCAGATGCCAATTCTGAATCAACATACACCACTGCCAAATTTTCTATATATTGTAATCATTATGATCACAGCTTGTAATAACTGCTTTAAAGAGATCATTGTTTCTGCCTAAATGAATACATGATGTTAGCTAACTGCATGATTTGTATTATCTTACCTGTACATTTCTGACATATGGAGATTATTTGGACACAGTCACCTATAACAAATTATTATAAATTCTAATGTAGACACATTTATTTTCTATCTAGCTGATTTGAAACAATATGTATTGTGAAAAGCACTATAAAATGTGAATTGAATTAATAGTAAAATAAGAAAATCTCACACAGCCATCGAAAAAAGACTTGAAGCTCGAGAGAGAGCCTGATTTCTGATTCTTTCAGAACATCATTTCACCATAGTAATCAAAGTTTTCTGACAAATTACCATTGCTACTGTGATTTATTGTTACTATCAAAATAATTTAATAAATTAATAAATTAAATAAATCCAAATATTTTTTTTAGAATATTTCTTTATTGCTTTATGTTTAGTACCTGATTGCCACAAAATTATTTTTTTTAGAGCTGTGCTGTTTTTGGCAGAAACATCTCAGGGTTACGTATAAAACCCGGTTCCCTGCGCTGTAAAACCCGATAAGTTCAGAGTACTCAATTTTTGTAGACACCGATTACCTCAAAACTTTTAGGTAAATCAACTAAATTTTTTTAAGTAAACAATAATTATAAATAACAATTGTCAAACTATTTTTTTTTTTTTTTTTTTTTTTATATTTAAGTGCACTGTACTTAAAACTATTGTTTACTATTAATGTTAATGTTTTTCATTTCTCAATTATTTTGATGCAGTGGTACTTTATTAAGTACAAATATTAAATAACAAAATACACCTATGCATAACTCAGGCTAATGATTCATCATGCTTAAGTTCACCATTAAAAAACACAAACACACACACAACTTTGGCTATACAATTGAGGATTTTTTATTCAACCTTTTTTTAAAACCTTGTGACTGTATTTCTCAACATGTCAAACACACTGGAAGACCATCTTCCATCACAACTGCAGTGCTTGCAGGACTTAGTGGTTTCATTGTCCATGATGACAAAATCAACAGGAGTGATGTTTGTGTCAGTTGATGTCAGTGATGTCTGGCTCGGCCAACTCTTCCTGGAATAAACTGTAAAACTGTAAATTTAAAGGATCAGTTCACTTATGAATGAAAATGTCCTGATAATTTACTCACCCCCATGTCATCCAAGATGTTCATGTCTTTCTTTCTTCAGTCGAAAAGAAATTAAGGTTTTTGAGGAAAACATTCCAGGATATTTCTCCATATAGTGGACTTCACTGCAGCTTCAAAGGGCTCTACACAATCCCAGATGATGAATAAGGGTCTTATCTAGCGAAATGATCTGTCATTTTCTAAAAAAAAAAATGAAAATGTATACTTTATAGCCACAAATGCTCATCTTACACTGCTCTTCATTCCGCCATGCATGCATCACGTTGGAAAGGTCACACGTGACGTAGGTGGAAGTACCGATCCAGTGTCTACAAAGCAAACGTGCAAAGATTAAGCCAAACAGCCTTTACAAAAAAAAAAGGTAAAACAACGATAGCGGACGATTTTGAGTTTTTTGCCCTACCGCGGTACTTCCGTCTACGTCACACGTGACCTTTCTAACATAATGCATGGCGGATCGCAGAGCAGTGCAAGATGAGCATTTGTAGTTAAAAAGTATATCATTTTTATTTTATTTTTAGAAAATGGCCGATGGTTTCTCTAGATAAGACCCTTATTCCTCGTCTGGGATCGTGTTTGAAGCTGCACTGAAACTGACATTTGGACCTTTAACCCGTTGAACCCCAGTGAAGTCCACTATATGGAGAAAAATCCTGAATGTTTTCCTTAATTTTTTTTCGACTGAAGAAAGACAGACATGAACATCTTGGATGACATGGGGGTGAGTAAATTATCAGGAAATTTTAATTTTGAAGAGAACTAATCCTTTAACTTATGAAATTAAAACTAGACATTTATATTTACTGCTAATAGCAGTTATATTAATGCACTGAATACTTACATTTCAAGTCTTGAAGAACTGTGGGTCGTCCTCACACGTACACTGGGAGAGCACGAAGAGCTTGTTTCCTGTTGACATGTAAACACGAAAATTAACATGTTAAACAAGCAAGCCAGCTTTATTTTATATACACTGAAGACAGTGATGGAGGTAGTTAGTGTGGACGAATCTGAACTCACCGGAAGATCATAAACATTCAGTGTCACGCATCATCTCTGAAATCTTGCTGGTGTGTATCGCTTTCTTTGATACAGTGAAACTCAGCACAAACCTAGAAAATCACAAACACACACAAGTATGTATATAACCAACAATGGATTTGGAACAGACTAGTCATCACACAACTTGCACTTCAAATCAACAGAAGTTACCTTAAGTGTTGAGGCTCAATTTTTAGTATTCAGCCTCCAGTTCAGCCTGCAATTAAAGAATGTTTGCAACTTTACTACAAGTTTGTAGATTTGTTTTGTAAACTTAATATCCAATATATTGCTAAATTCATGTCTGTGTATTAGCCTTAACCTAATCTTGGATGAAGTTAGTGTTAGCGGCTAGTTTTTGTATGTAGAAATAATACATAGACCAAATAAAATCACATTTAGCAGGGTAGCATTTCCCCAAAAGTATCCTAAGTCTAAGTTGATCGTAGAAGCATTTGCCACCAATGGTCTCAACGATCGACTTAGCTTACGGTGCTTTTGGGAAACACAGCCCTAAACAGTGCACTTAACAAGAGCAACATTCAAAACGTAGGACTGCATTTACTGAAAAAATACCAGCTAACGTTAACATTACTGCCCTGCTTTGATGTTAAAACTACACTATACGCAGTGACGCTAAAATAGCATTCAAAAGCACTGGGGAAATGCCACGCTTTACCGCGCTGCATAAAAACAGTAATTAAAACATTTCTTCATCATGATATTCTTACAACATTCAAAAAACAAATAAGAAATGTTCCCAGATGTTTTGATTTACTTACAAATTGTTCCACTAAGTTTGCTCCAGTCGCTTGCGAGTGTCCGCCATGTTGAATGGATTCTTCTCGGTTAAGCAACGACATGATGTGAATGACGTCACTTTACGTTGCTCAGTAATCTTAAAAATAATAATTTAAATAGGAGCATTTACTCAAAAATGTTGAGCCACACAAAAATAAAACTAAATTCCTCATTAATAAAATGTAATTGTTTTAAGTTGAATTAACTATATAACAGACTTTAATTGCAGTGTTCTCAATCTTTATAAGTTAGTAGTACTGTTTGGGTTTACAGTGTGAGAATGGGAACGAGATGCCGCATCATGGTGTTAATGCAATAGGAAGGTGATGCAACAAATTGCATAGTCAGTTCTATAAATAACACCTGTGCAAGAGCGTCACCAGATTTACTTGTCTGAAGAAGCCGCACAGGCATACTGGAAATATCAGGAAACCGGGTTATAAACATAACCATGAGATGTTCCCTTTCAAGGGAACATCTTCGTCGTGTCATAGTGTTGACGCAATGGAAACGACAACACCACCATCACCATACTGATGGGATGCCTGCAAACAGGTTGTGGAAAGTTGTAAAAGCACTGTAGTACAGGAAGGACTCACCCCGAAAGAACCTGAGACCCTGGGCTGAGTCCACATCCACACTATAAAACCTGATGAATGTGTGCAGAGAGGACCTTTTGCTAGCACCTTGGAGACAGCAACACTATGGGTAGAATGGGCCTTGACTAAGCCACACTGTGCGCCTCATAGGCCAGACTGCCTGCATTTGAGACCCAATGAGATATTGTCTGTTTGGAAGCAGCGGAACCACGGTTGTGCCCTCCAAAGCAGACAAAAAGTTGACTGGATTTATGCCACTGCCCTGAGCAGTGGATGTATAGTAAGAGCCCTGACTGGACATAACTTATTCAGCCTCTCTTGCTCCTGAGTTTCAAATGGCGGATGACAGAAGGCCTGAAGAACAACAGGATGAAATTGTGAAAAAGGTACCTTAGGGACATAATCCGGCCTAGGGTGCAAAATCACCTTGACCAGTCCAGGGGCAAAATCCAGGCAGGAGGAGGCAACTGACAAGGGCCTGCAAGTCTCCTACCCACTTCAGAGAGGTAATAGCAATAAGAAAAGCCACCTTGAGAGTCAGAAGCTTCACAGAGGCTGACTCTAGGGTTTCGAAAGGAGCATTAGAAAACCCTTCAAGTACCACAGAAAGATCCCAAGATGGAACACGCCGTCTGCAGATAGGCCTAAGCCGTCTGGCACCATGCACAAAACGGGGCACCAATACATGTTTACCCACTGACATACCCTGGATCTGGTTGTGGCAAGCCAAAATAGGACCCAATAGGAACCAATCAGGCAGACCCAATAGGAACCAATCAGGCAGTCAACTGGGTTCAGATGGTGTTGCTGACACATGATGAAAATAAACGCCATTTAAGAATGTACAGCTTTCTGATAAGAAGGAGCCCTAGTATTGAGAATGGAATCAACAACTTTGGTAGAGAGACCAGAATCTATGAACTGGTACCCCTCAGGGACAAGACCCATAATTTCCAAATCTCTGGTTGGGGTGAAAGACTGATATATAAACTAATATTAAACAAAGCCTCTCCTGGCAGTCCCTCGCCAAGACTCCCGGGAGCAGAGTGACTGGAGGAAAAGCATACAGATGCAGCCTCTGTACATCTGTACCAAGATGGAGAGAAAACCTCAGGGGAGTTGCCAATCCCTGCGCCTCAACACCTGCCAGGACAGGATATCTGCACCCAAATTGAGGTGTCTTGGGATGTAAACTCTCCTCAAGGAGAGCAGTTTGCCATCTGCCTAGAGCAGGATCTGCTGTACCAGCTTGAACAGGGGGTGTGAACGCAGCCTGCCCTGGTGGTTTATGTAGGAAATGTGGTTTATGTAGGTTGTCTGTCCGCACTAACACATGATAGCCTCACAGGTCAGGACAGCCCTAATTTCTAGGCAGTTGATGTGCCAAGACAGATGAGGGCCCTTCCAAGCCCTCAGGCTGAATGACGTTCCATGACCACTTCCCAGCCCATGAGAGATGGGAGGCAGAAGGGCCAGCCTGCTGGACCCGGTGAGAGATGAACTGCCGGAATGCCTGGGATTACTTCTTTGCCACCTAAAACCTGTCCGTGATTGTACTGACAGTGTCGCTGAACAGGACAGATGGTGAGATTGGGGCATCCGGCAGAAAGGTCTTTTCTTTTTCCCTGATCCCCAAAAGGTTGAGCCACAGATGCCTCTCTGTAGTCACAAGTGAAGCCATTGAACGGCCTTTGGCATGAGCCGTCTGCTTTGTGGCACGGAGAGACAAATCTGTGGCCCTGCGGAGTTCTTTTACCGCATCGGGTCTTATGCCCTTGCTCTTGTCTAGTTGTTTGAGCAGGTCAGCCTGTTAGGCCTGTAACACCCCCATGGTGTGCACGGACCCACCAGCCTGACCTGCAGCCTCATAAGCCTTGCCCAAAAGTGACGTAATTCGACAGGGTCTAGTTGGCATGGCTGGTCTCTTCAATGATGAAGCGGATAAGGGAGAGATATACCCTGCAAGTGTCACTTCTATCCTTGGAAATGACTTATAACCATGTTTACTAAACCCAATGATGGTCAAATAATCCGACAATCGCTGGGTTGTGAAAATGAGAGGAATATGGGGCTTTCCATAATATCGAGATCTCAGAATGAAGATTGGTAAAGAAGGGGAAGTCAAGTCAAGTCACCTTTATTTATATAGCGCTTTTTACAACGTAGATTGTGTCAAAGCAGCTTTACATTGATAACTGGTACATTGTTTGGCTGCACAGCAGCTCTTAAAGAATAGTGTCAATGCAGGCAGATCAAAGCACTGTTGAATATCAAATGTCAAGTCAAGTGGAAGTTACGTTTTGGTGGCTGGGCCCGACTGCTGTTAAGGAAGCGCTCATCCAGCTTACTGTAACGCTCTTCCCTTTTCCGGTCGGGCCACTCAAGATTTAGTTTGGCCACCACACGAGTGATGACATCTAGTAGCTCTTCATATGATTTAGAAAATGAAAGACACTGCCACCCAGCTGCACTCAACGCATAACCTTCTCTTGATGACCCCAGACTGCGGGTCCTCGTCCAGAGAGGAAGAAACTGCAGAGCGCGCTATCTAGAATGGGACCCTTAAAGTCTGTTAACGGAGTGAAAGAAAGGGTGGTGCCCATCTCAGGCTCATCTAAATGCTCCATCTGCAAAGCCCCATGAGTGAAGTTGACGCGTTGCCTCAGCAGATGTGGAACCTGAACCACGAGGTGCATCATCAAGGGAGCGAGGAGGGAGCGGAGCATTCTCATGTTAAAATGCTTTTCAGAGCTGATCGAGAGTGCTTCGCTCCCAAACAAAGCACAAACAGCTTGTGTCCATCGTCCCCAGGAATAGAGTGGGGGCATGGCGAAACACATCTCCTAAACTTAGACTTTTTTTTTTCTCACTCCTGTTCTAAAGACAGACAGAAACACAGACTTTTGCACACACAGTGACTGGCAAGCAGCTTCTGAAGACAATTGATGACATTATTTATAGCATTGATTACACACTGCATCATCTGACTTCGTCCTAGGTCAATGCTTTGGCATATACATGTGACTCAGACAATGGCACAATCTGAAGGCATTCCCATTGCATCAACTCCATGACACTGCGTCAGTGTTCCCACAAACGGGAACTATGGTTATTGGGGTGCATTTTTGTAAAGGAAATTAATTCATCATATTAAGTCATATTTTATTCCAAATCATTGACTATGTTCTCCATATCTATAATTTAGGAGTTTGCCTTTTTATGTGCATGTTCAAATGTTTAATTTTAATTAAAATGTTTTTTAAATGTATTTTTTTAAAATATGTGAAAAAAACACCAATTTCTTTAAGAAGCTTTCTGTTGTTTTAGCCATAAAGAGTAAAGACATTAAATATGTCAAATATTTAATTTTAAGGTATTGTAAGTGTACAGTAGGTCCAATGTGTACACAAAATGTTGTATTTGGGTCCTCCACTAGAGCAAATAATTCTACTACAATGTCCACACCTGATTACTACAGTAAAACTTTAAGAAACACTCGTACCCCGTATTTTTGAACAAACCATACTTTTCAGTATTTTTTTTGTGTGGATGTAATTATGCTGCTCGTTAATAATTTTATTCAGAAGCTTCTATCTACCTCTCACACATACTTATAAAAGGTCTTTTTAATCAGTTTACATTGTTCACTGCTAAATGATGGATGGTGGTGGAATTAGTGTTAATATTCCGTAATTGTTATCTTTGTATTCAGGCTCATTATTTCATTTGTAACACTTGTAGTGGATGGAGACCTTTAACTGTGGATGAAATGCACTTCAGACTATAACACTAAGAGTAATTGAGGGCTTCACAACTTTCACAGTCATTTCATGGAGCAAGGTTGCACAGATGCATAAATAAAATGGAAATCTGTTGAAGTATAGATTACCGTATGATTTAACCATGTAGACTGAGTTTCTTGAGCAGCAAATCAGCAGATTAGACAGATTTCTGCTCACGTGTACAGCGTCGGCCAATACTGAGCCAGCGTTCGGACGTAAACACGGAAGTGCTGCACTGTGCTTACTACGTCAACCGCGTAGGAAACTGACAGGGAAGAGAAGAAATTGTTGAATAAAGTCGTCATTTTTGTTTGTTTTTTGTGCACAAAAAGTATTCTCATCGCTTTGGTAATGTGTTCCTTTAGAAATGTGTTGTGGTCTAAAATATATTTATTTCATTGCTTAATAGCATATTAATGTCAATATATGTCTTATCAAGACTAGTCTTACTAGCCATTACTTTCACTGCACTGAAATATGAGAATGTCTGTGTACTGAAGTTCTCAATAAAAATGTTAATTTGAGTCTTAAATTCTCCTGACCTTTGAATAAACCATTTTCTTCAGCCGTTACCTCAGCTGATGGGCTTTACATTACATATAAAGGAACTTAGGGCAACATAAGTTCAATAGGACTGTTTAACTGTGGAATAGCAGTCTACAAACCAGGAAAATGGGCCTCATTCCAACTGCCATCAATGTGGATGTGACATATCTCCCCTAAAAGCAAGCACGGTTCTGTCAACCTACGGATTACATTCGCAGCAGGACCTAGACAATGTCAGCTCCTTTTAGAGGGCATTTACAATCGCTGCCACTATTCAGACCCCCTCCCTCCAGACATCTAATCAGTTGTCATTAGCCCCTCGACGGGCGTCCTCGTCTGGGCTCTTTCCTCTCGCTCTGCCCCTGACCGCCGCCTGCTGTGCTGCTCCGAGTGTCCACGGTTCAAATCAATATGAGCCATTCAAATAAATCACAACTTTTGTGGAGGAAGTTCAGCAACTAAGCCGAAGTTCAGATATCGACAGCTCCTTTTGAAATCTTCTCCGCGCTGGGCGCCGGCAGGAGGCTGGGAATGCGGAATGGCCTCGTGCCTGACCCTAAATGAGTTCAAGGCATGTAGTTCAGGCACAAGTGGATTGTCCAGATTTAGTTTGAGCATGTTCTGAAAAGACTCGCCGGACCAGAAACAGACAGAATGGGTTGATGAAAAATGAATGAGCAGAGGAGAAGAAATGACTCGTGGCCAGATCACAATGTGCGGCATTGTGGGAAAAGTTTATATTTGTCAGTTTTTTCCACCTTAGGTAGGGCTGCATGATTTAGTGAAAAAATTTAATTTATTATTATTATTATTATTTTTATTATTAAATGACAATTGTGATCAGTTTTGGAGAAAAGTTACTTATATTGCGCTAAGGCCTGATCACACCAACGACTAAAATAAATAATAAAGATAACTATAACAATAGCTATATTTGCAATATTTTTCTGTTTATTCTAAGTGTGTGCTTGTCTGCCACTTTAAATGCTCCAGCTTGTTATAGCAGGATTGATTCTGATTGGCTCAGTGTTTTTATTGTTCATCAGCTGGATAAATTCGTTCTGAAAATGATTCCAACTATATTGTTTCTTTGTGCTGTTATCATTATAGTTGTGTGGACTCAGCTATTCTTTAAAATTGAGAAAGATTTTTAGAACTATATCTTTATTGTTATCTTTATAGTTATTGTCCTTGGTGTGATTTTACTGGTTAAATAAACATTACATAAAAAAGAGAGACCAAATACAATTCTATTTTGTATTTTTACACTAACTATGTAATGTGCTATTTATTAAAACCAAGTATAAATTTCATCAAGTTAGAGTTTTTACGCATTTTTACATTTATTCTAATGTAAGGCTAGTAGGTAAGGCTGGTCTCTTCAATGATAAAGCTGAAGCAAGAGAGAAATAGCCCACAAGCGTCACTTCTACCCTAGGCAATGACTTATAACCATGTTCACTAAACCCAATGGTGGTCAAATTATCCGATGTCACTGGGTTGTGAACACAAGAGGAATATGGGGCTTTCCACAACTTCGAGATCTCAGAATGAAGATCGGGAAAGAAGGGGAAGTTACGTTTCGGTGACTGTCGCCTTTGGCTTGCTTAGTTGGGGACACTTGATATTCAACAATGTTTTTGATCTGCCTGCATTGACACCATTGTATGCGAACTGAACTGAGCTGGACGATGACATCACTGTTTTCTCCAGTGCTAATATATAGATAAATTAACTAAATTAATAACTATTGATTTTTACAACGGAATGAATCAATACTGAATTTATTTAAGCTGCACAATGACACCATTTTCTTTAATTTACCAGTTATCACTGTAAAGCTGCTTTGACACAATCTGCATTGTAAAAAGCGCTATATAAATAAAAGTGACTTGACTTGACTAGGCCTGACTGCTTGTAGGGAAGCACTCATCCAGCTTATTATGAAGCAATTAATCTATTAAATCAATATAAAAGTTATTTTTCATATTCAAAGTGTTTAAAATACAAAACAAAGTAAATTGATCCACATATATGACAGCTTCTGAACTTGGACAATACTAATCTTATATGCACTGGACTAAAAATACATTCACTCCCAAAATGAATTCAACAGGTCATCTTGTCTTCTTAATCTCCTCACGTAAATGATTAGATTTCGATGGCTTACGTTTCTTACCCACCGCAGAAACCACCACGTGTTCATCAATGCCGTCAAAATTATTGATTTTTCTGTTTTTGTTGATCACAAAGCACAAAGTAGATAAGGAAAACTAGGATGCCAGGTGTATTCACGCCATTACTGTTTACAGTGCGTGGAATGGTGTGCTGTGATTGGTTGAGCGGATATATCGCATTCTACAGAGAAGGGAGAGTGGTGTTTGTCGTGGTTTGGAAAGAAAGGGAGAAAACATGACAGAATAACACGGCGGATATTGCATTTTGAGTAAAATTAAATTCAATACTGACCAGATACAATACTGATTTGGCAAGAACTCAATTTTTAAACCAATTTTTTGGAACCAAAATCTTCATATTTTATTTGTAAGCTAATGTTCAGATTTTCTTATTAATAGTCAACTTATTTTCAGCAGTCATACACACTGGTCACAGACACGAAAATATACCTTTAATTTCCCCAAGCTGATTGCGCACTAAAAACCCCCACACTCATCATGTTTTCAGGCCATTTTAAGTTTGATTTTGCTGTGACATAAAGCAGTTGTTACTTAATTTTAAATTAGTCTCCCCATTAAAACCATCATTGTCTTAATTTAGGCCGATTCGAAAAATGAAACGAGGCGGAATTTATTGCACAAACCAATCATGTTCAATCATAACCAATCACATCCAATCAAAGCGTGATTGAGGCATTGTCTCCTCTCACATGACTTTACCCTATTCATTCTCAAATACCCCCCACCAAACCCAGCCCATGCTTTAGGGGTCTGTTAAAAAAAAATTCAGTGGGCTCAGAGGAGGCAAGCCTCCCGCTGTAACTTTACCTGCGGGTGTCGCTGTTGGACAGTGTTACTTTATAAAAAGGAGTGACTTTTACTTTTAAAGTCACATTTTGTAATATTTTGCATTGTTTTACTTTTGTAACATTGATGATTTTCTCATCCCATTTTTTTGAGTAGACACTGCCTCCCTTGCCTCCTCGGAGGAAATGCCCTGTGTGAACAGGCCTTAAAGTAACCTTTTTTTTTGTAACTTGTGTTACTTTATGTAAAGTAATGTGTTACGTTAATTTTGTGTTACTTTTTCTTACCTGGGCTGGGCTTGCTTGTTTGTATTTCACACAAAAGTGAAATGAATAAGCCTCAGACTGAAAGAAATGCAAATTCACGCCTGTATGGTAGAGGACACAGCTCAAACAAACCTTTCATCTTTGTTGCCATTCTGGATTGCAGAAGAATAGGATATAGGGAAAGAAAGTTCAACACTCTGGGTGCTTCTCAATACTCAAATTGATGCTTCCTCATTTCCTCACTCCTCCATCCTTCAGCATGTGACCAGGAAACCGTTTAAAGAAAGACATCTTAAACGACATCCCAATTCTCTAGTTGCACCGCAAGGAGGCGAGGAACTAGGAGTGTGGAAGCTTCTTAGAGGAGCTATGAGCAGGGATGCACAGGTGTAACATATGTGGAAGCTTTCTTGTCAAGACACCTGACGCATGTATAAATTCTCCTCCCCCTTCACATCTGTCACAATAATTTAAATTCTTTATCATTGCAGTTTAAATAAACCATACATCTCACATATTTCAACAGGGTTACTATTATTTATTATGAATTTCATAAATAACCAAACTTCAACAACATAAGAGCAGATCCCTTGAGCGCAGTTGATGACGCTGGAAAGTGACGCTTGAGGGATCAAGAATATTCCAATGTACAAAGAAGATTTCCTTTGATTCCTCCATCCTCATTTTCTTTCCTTACATCCTTCCCTCGCATCCTATGGGGGGTGGAGCTGAGACACGAGGAAAGGAAGTGAGGAAAAAGGAAACAAGTATGCACAAATAAGAAATGAGAAGCATCCTCTTACTTTACCCTCTTCTTACTTAAAAAAAAAGAAAAAAAAAAAAGAAGAAAAATGTGATGTTCATCTGAAGTCATTTTTGCATATTAGCATGGTTGAATTGGATCATCAGGGCTGTGAGCTAAGTTGATCGTAGAGACCACTGGTGCCAGTGGTTCTACAATCTACTTGGGCACCCCTGGGATGCGTTTCCCGAAGCCAGCTGTGGTCGCAAGTTCCGTCATTATCAAAACAATTCAACGGAACTTGCGACCGTAGTTGGCCAACAATGCTTTTGGGAAATGCACCGCAGGTTTGCTGTGCTTGTATGTAGGACTGCACAATTTGGCCCAAAATTTTTAACAGGAAAAAATGTAGGGTGGGACTTCTTTTTGTCCATGAGGAATTGATTGGTTGTGGTTTGCTGTTGCTGTGATCTCATGTGAGTGAAAGTTTGTCTCACCCTCGCTCCAGTAAACACATCATCCGAGAAGAGAAGACACTGCAAGAGGGAGGGGAAGTTATTTTGATTAGATTTTGAGGGCAAATTTATTTTTATTTTTTTTTTTCATTTATATTAAACACTGCCATATTCCATAAAAAAAAAAAAAGTTTAAATTAATTTTGCAGCCCTAACCATAAGCAAATACAGAACCTGTAGAGACATAAAATGTGCACTTACATTGTTCTACTTATCCTTCAATCATGTCATTAAGACACTGAAACAACGGCATGCGAGACAAATATGAGCCGCGCTGTTTT
Organism: Ctenopharyngodon idella; assembly: GCF_019924925.1. NCBI lineage: Eukaryota > Metazoa > Chordata > Actinopteri > Cypriniformes > Xenocyprididae > Ctenopharyngodon > Ctenopharyngodon idella. Next base: position 6,944,873 of record NC_067239.1, on the reverse strand, counting down.
TTCTTCCCTCAGCCTCAAGGGAGTCTTTATACGCAGACTGCTGGATGCACAATCCGCAATGTCTTAGTTCATGCTGTGAATTGTCTCTTGTTTCGCCTTCATTGAATGCCATTTTGGTGTCATCCTTTCAGCTAAATAGCTGAGGCTGCATAAAAGAGGCTCACATGTTGTTGATTATAATGGCTTTGAAAAAAAAAAAAAAAAAAAAACTAATGCATTGTTGAGCTTGTACATAATTTTAGTGCAATAGCTGGTTAACACAACTGTACAAGATGAAGTCATTCAAGGTACTGGAACAGAGCGTGATAAAACAACACGGGGTTTGTAGCATCTAAAACTGGCAGGTCATTCAAGTACACTAGAGAATTGAAATATATAGATTTGAACACAAACACTGTTTTCTTCTACACTCAACTACAAAATTATCAAAAAACAATATATCAAATATTAATATTAAGATTTAAATTCACAGTTTAGTTCACACTAAATATAAAATTTGTGTACTTAGTGTGTACTATTTAATCACTGTGAAACATATCTTTGTTCTTTTTTTTATTCATTTTTTTATTTCATCAGTTTTGTCTTTCAAAAATATAATATAACAATTGCAACAAAATACATTTACTTGGGAAACAAAATTGTGTAACATAATAGGAGGATTTGTCTGTGTTTGTAGAAACATGAAATCTGCAAGCACAGTAAATACAAAATTGTCAGTGTTTTCCTGCTTAAAGTCATGACTGCTGCAGTACTGTGTCACGTACATTACAGAGACCTAAAGTCTTGCATCATCAACCGTGTGATTCTGAATCATTGGAGGCATTGAACCTTTATTCTGCCATTTCATGTAGAATAGATGGGAATGTCTCTGTGTTCGTTCTACTGGTTCATTTCACAAAGAATGAACAAGTCAAATAGTCACATATGTCTCACTGTGTAGTGTATAAGACATTGGCATTCAGGAAGCATGGAGACCCCATTAAACCCATTCAATACTCAGCCGAAATGAACACTGATCAGTGAAACAGATTATTAAAATAGCTGAGAAATGAAATCTCTGATCTTTGATCCTTGGTTGTGCTACAAATAATTATCTGTCATTTTGATAGACAGAGTTGTATTTTTTATTTTATTTTAATTTTTTTGCATATTTCTTTTCATTTCTCTGATAATTATATAGAGGTATGCTATTCCACTTATGTAATTGACATTGTCCTGTTCATTACAGCCAATATTACCATTTCAATAATAATAATAATAATAAATAATTATATAATTGGTGCCATCGCTTCCCCAGTGTAAATGCCGCACACGTACACGGCCGTCAACATGGATAAGGCGACCTTCTTCCACTGCTCCAACATCCAACTCCGATGCTCACGTGCCCATTGTAGGTGCATTTGACGATGGACAGGGGTCATCATGGGCACTCTGCAGCTACGCAGCCCCATACGCGTTGTAACACATTCCTCCCATAACCATCATTAAAACTGTATGTGACTTGTGCCACGGTTAACCTATGTTGGCTCGGACCAGACGGGACAGCCTTCGTTGCCCTCATGCATCAGTGAGTCTTGGGCGTCCAACACCCTGTTGCCAGTGTGTGGTTTGTCCCTCCTTCAACCACCGTTGGTAAATTCTCGCCCCTGCTGACCGGAAGCAACCCACAAGTCTTGCCGTTTCAAAGATACTTTGATCCTGTTGCATTGCCACAACAATTTGGCCCTTGTCAAAGTCACCCAGATCTATTGCTGCCCATTTTTTCCTACATCCAACACGTTGATTATGAGAACTGTTTGTTTGCTTGCCATCTAAAATGTGTTCTTGTTAGGAGACAATTAATGATATTCGCTTCACCTGTGATATATTCAAAATAAACCTTAAAAAAAAAAAAAACTTTACAGCTAAAAGAATCTCATACTGTATCTAGTCTAAATAAGAACATCTCGTAGTTTCTCTGGACTAAAGAGTCTGAGGGTCATCCTGTCAACTGTTAATATAGAGTCAATTTAATTGTGATTGATTGGAAGATGAATAGCGGCCCAGTTTGAGAGATGAACCGGCTCTTCACCAGTGTGCTCCACCGTCTCCTGAACCTTTGTGTGGAGGTGTGGATGTATTCTCTGGAGTAGAGCACTATTGATGACCTTGTCCTTTCAGCATAGAGGAGAGTGTGCAACTACATCTTCACACAATGTAAAGCTCCTGCAGGGAAGAACCGATTAAATTAAAGTGCTTCTGGAGCAATCACACCAAGGTCATAAGGATGCAGTGCAAACTGCTTCTGGCACCAACTTCTGTTTCATGCGAAGACGGCTTGTCTGTTGCTACTTGTGGGTTTGGCCACCTCTGTTCAACATGTGTTGGTGGAATGTGGAAAATTATGCTGCCAGTATCAAGTTCATATTAGAAGGAAATGCTGAATCAAAAGTCTTCCTAAACAACTGACTGCCTCTGTGTGCTTCATGATGAGAGAAGCTTTTGTCTGATGTTTGATAAGCAAGTAGTGAATAAATGTTTGTATATGTACGTGTGCATATCTAATTAAATGTAGTGATCCTTAAAAATTGTAACGCAGTTCGTTGATGTGGGAAGAAGGAGGCAGGAACCGGCGAACGTTTATCAGACTTGCGCGCTGCATTGTGGGATTGACAGCGGACCGGAGAAAGTATTGAGAGCGGCCAAGAGCGTCAAAAAGGTTGGGCAGTTCTGTTGGATTTAATGTGTAAATCATATTGTTTACACAGTGGATGTTTTTCAGTTGTTATATATATGTTAAATATTGCAGTTTGGATGCTTTCATTGTGAATATACTGGCTGGGTTTATAAAAGTTTGATAGACTATCTTTACTTGGGGCATTTGGAAACAAAGCTTGCCTATTTCCAAATGCAATCGCGTGCATGTCTGATGATTATATTGTCCGTGATTTGAAAAAAACTAAACAAAACAAAAAAAACATAGATTAAACACACTCGCTGCAGACACACCCCAAAGCGGAGGCGTTATAGCGCTGCCAGCGGCACTGAGCGGAGTTTTGCCACTGTAGTGGACACTCATTCACTCCGTTACTAGTACTATTAGTTGTACCTATACTAGCATAGTACTACATGATACTACTGTTAGTAGTAGCACTACTAGTAAAACAACTCAGGAAACCCTACTACTACTATTACTCCTTCTAATATGCGTAGTAGTAGTAGTGTCATTACTAGTAGTCGTTTTAGTAAATCATAATTGTACTGCTGTTTTCACTGTTACTACTACTACTACTACTACTACTACTAACTAGTAGTAGTAGTAGTAGATCTAGAATAGTAGACCTATACCAGCATAGTACTACACCATACTGTTATTACTAGTAGTAGTAGTAGTAGTAGTAGTAGTAGTACAACTAGTAGTCATAGTAAACCATACTACTACTACTACTACTACTACTACTATTTCAACACTTCTAATATACGTAGTAGTGCCATTACTTGTAGCCATTGTAGTAATCCATACTTGTATGACTGCTGTTTTTTTTTGTTTGTTTGTTTGTTTGTTTTACTATTACTACTACTACTGCTGAGTGGAACCTGTACTAGGATAGTTTTACAACTAACCATCTAAAACCAGCTGAACACCAGCTTGGCCAGACTGGGAAACCAGCTTAAACCAGCTAAGACTAGCCAAACAGTGTAGGCTGGTTTTAATTGTGTTTGTTGTTGTTGTCTCAGGTGCTTCTTTTTTGACTGTGAGGTTATTTTTCAACAGGCCGGGCCAGTGTTGCCACCATCTGGACCAATTAGTGAAAAAAAACAAAACAAGGAACATACATTCAGTGTTCAGACATTCAGAGTATGTGCATTTAAAATAAATAAATAAATCAATGGCTGCATGTGTACAGTCTGCTTAACCTATTGTACAGGTAAATAAAAACAAATAGATAAATGAGTATAAATAAATAAATTAATAATCAACCAATCAATCACTCGAGCAATCAAGCAATCAGTCACTGGGCTTAACAGCAGCTTGACTGTTTTCAAAACATTGTAGCTTTGAGTTACTTTCTCTAACAAGAACTATTTTTTCGCACAGACTATTTTTGTCACGACTGGCATGACTGGAGTTAATCAGTCATCTTTGTGTTTGTAATGCGCTGTGTCAAGTTAAAATAGTTATTTTAAAAGAGCCTGTCTCAAGATTAAGTGGTCTTTCTTTTTTCCATTCATTTGTGCTCATCTTTCTCGTGCTCTCTCTAGAGTGAATGCGTCATGTCTGTGTGTACTGCCTCGCTAATTCTAACTAAAGAGTGAACGTATAGTGTATAAAATGTATCATGTATAAAATGATCTCATATTGTGCTATGCAGAAGATGTCATATTGGTTTGGGACAAGGTTGAACATTTTTTTGGCCAACTAATAGAGTAAACATCAACTTAAATTGTTCATATTGGGGAAAGTTTGGTGAATTTTAGTGAAATGGATCATTTAGACAGTTCATTTAAATAAATTGATTCACTGATTTGAGCACTCATTTCTCGAATTTACTGAATTCTTCATCCGAAATCTTTAAATATTTTATTGTCTAGTGAGTTTTAGATGCATGCTATTATGGTTACTTTAATAAGAGTGCAGTCTGTTTCGTCAGACGAGTTTTATTTTGCATTACAAATAATGACATATGTGTTGTCAAATGTGTTTTATTTTGCATTAAAGCACATAATTGATTTAAATGCTTTTTGGTTTCACTCATGGTTTGAATATTCCTTTCATCTGCAAATTGGTTTGCTTTTGTGTTTCATTCTATATGAGGCCAGGTGCATACAATATTATTTTTGTCATGATTTTCCCATCTGAGATACATTTTAGGGATTGTGAAAGATTTTCACTGCATCCAGCTAAAATTGTTGAAATTAGCTTTTCAATATGATACGCAACATACATTTAAATTTTAGATTGAAAGAATATCACACATTTTGAGCCTGGCTTGAGGTGAGCCTCTAGTGCATGTTAAGAGGGGTAGTATTCATTTTTAAAGAAGTTGCTGTCTATGAAGGGCATCTCAGTTCAATCACTTATGAGTTTTCATTTCAGTTTGGAGTTATGCAGACGGTGAGGTTTCAGACAGACCCTTTGTGTTTATTTTGCTTTTGTGATCTCAGGGGATATGGCGGTAAAATGAGTCACAACTGGAGCCCCTCCATGTCTCGCTGGGTGAGTCTGATCTGTTCGCCAGGCTCAAGTACTGTCAGATGCTTGTATCAGAGCTCTAGTGGTGGCCACAGCATATGCTTGATAGGCCATTTGAGCCTCTGCTGTGTTGTTCACATTCCAAGTCATTAACATGTAATTTGGGCTTCAGTTTTGGAAACTATGAACATATGTAATCTGGCTTGGTTCACCTGGGAGCAGAGACCAGTTTTTGTTTATCCATTTAATGCAAGAAAACTGTAAATGGCCACTTCTTCTTTTGCTAGTAATACGACAACAATGACTACTTCTATATACAACCAATATTTGTACTATGACTACTACTATGCCAATGACGACTACTACGTACTACTATTACTAGTATGACTACTACTTACCATGACTACTACTATCAAACTACTACTACTTCTACTACTACACAACTATTATTACTTAAAAAACTCCTACTAGCAGTAGTACTGTTGCTAGTAGTCATTGTAGTAAACATATGACAATAACTACTGCTATTATTACTACTACTAATAGTACAATGCCTATTAGCAGTCATAATAGTACACCTTACTAGTAGTAGTAGTAGTAGTAGTAGTAGTAGTAGTAGTAGTAGTATTAAAAGTAGTACCACTACCACTATGAGTGTCACAGTTTGACTGGCTATAATGAGCGTACAACAAAGGAATATCACTAATAAAGTTTTTAATTATAAATCATACCAGGAACACGCAGCAGATAACAGGAACAACAATAATTATTCGGTAACACTTTAGTATAGGGAACACATATTCACTATTAACTATGACTTTTCCCTCAACAAACTCTTAATTTACTGCTTATTAATAGTTAGTAAGTTAGTTGTTAAGGTTAGGTATTGGGTAGGATTAAGAATGTAGAATAAGGTCATGCAGAATAAGGCATTAATATGTGCTTAATAAGTACTAATAAACAGCCAATATTCTAGTAATATGTATTCTAATAAGCAACTAATTAAAAGACCCTAAAATAAAGTGTTACCAATTATTCAAACATAACCACATTCACATTAATGTTACAGTACCACCCCTCACCCCGGGGAAGGTGTGTCCTTGTGCCGTAAACAGTCCAACTGAGGAGGGAGGCTGGGGTGTCTGGAGGAAGAAGCAGAACAGGCAGAGTGAAGGAAACCAGATGAGATGACAGAGGGAGAGATCAGGGTGGCAGTGGTAGTGGGAGGAGCCATGGAGGAGCCAGGAGCTGGAGAAGCCGGGCTGGGACTCAGAGCCCATGGCAGAGTCGACAGAGGGAGGAGCCATGGTGGAGACTTGGCTGACAACACCCGGGGGATGACTGACGGAGATGAAGCCGATGGAGATGGAGCCCTGGGTGCAGATGGAGAGGAGATGGGACTGGGTGACACCGATGGTCCTGGAAGCTGAGGCGGAGCTGCAGTGGTGAGTGTCCAAGGTGGAGTCAGGGAGCCAGAGGACTAAGGTAGAGCCGTTCTGAATGAGAACCAAGGTGGAGCCGGAGGAAAAGTGCTGCCAGACGGAGCGCAGCAAAAGGCTAGTAAGTCTGTGGCGCAGGCAGGACAACGTCTGACCAAGGCGTAGCCAGAGGGACGAGGGAGCCCGGTGGAGCCATAAGGACAATATTATCTAGGGGAGCCAAGGAAGGGAAGAGCCAAGGCAGAGCCGATAGGTTGACACGCCGAACACAGGAGACTTTGAGCTGGACGGGACCAGTGGGAATGAGAGATTAGGGTAAGCATCTTCTAAATCATAAAAATAGTTGCAAAGGCCAGCTGCAGCTCACCCTCAGTGGTGGGAGTGTGGGCGGGGTCTTCCTCCATACCCTCGAACTCCACTAATAGTCCCACAGTGACGCACGGTGTTGCCAGCTCACGCACATGGTCAGACTCTCTGTGGGGCTTGGCTCTGGGGCGATAGTTGGCTCAGTCCATTTCTCCAATGGCACTGGCTCGTGCATCGCAGCTCTCTTGAGCTCTCTGCCTGCTGCGGGCTCAGACATTCTCTCCGTGCTGGTGATGGCTGGCTGGGCTCTAGATGTGGAGTGGTGCTGGTAAAGTCCTCCTCAGTGGGGCAGATGGTAAATGGGGATCCATTATTGACCAGCACCCACTCCAAATATGTGAAATCCTCTCTGGGACCTTTCACTGGAAGGCGTTCCGTGGGTAAGTGGTCAGGATAGTGAGTACGGCACACCGGATTTAAAAAGTCCCTAGTATGGTCCTCCAGTGAATGGTCCTTCTGCTTCAGGCATAGGAGTTGGGAGGAGGAGTCTTTGTGTGAAGGGTGCATAAAACAAATAAAGCAAAATGCAGCATAACATCAAAATTTTCTGAACCATCCTGGACTGAAGCACAGGCTCTACTTTTCAGCACAATGGTGACCCCCAAAATCAGACAAAAGGAAAACCCTTTAAATCCCAACGGAACATTAAACACTAACAGATCTCTCAAGATCTCGGCATCTTCACTTATTACAATCCAGTTTGACTTTATTTTTTTCATACAAAACTTATTATTGAGAATTAACAGAGGTTTAAATGTTGATGTTTGAAGATGTTGAAGTTCGAAGTCACCATGATGGAGATTAGTGTTTGCTTTACTTGAGCTCTTGACACTTGTTTTTTTTTTTTTAACCATGTTTTAATTTTTAACAAAAAATTATTTGTGATCAAACATTAATTAGCAAACCCCCCTCAGTACTGCTGCAGACCCCCGGATGAAGACCCTTGTCTTATACTTTACTACTATTACTACTATTACTATTGTAGAACCACTACGAGCAATCACAGTAGTACACCATGCTATTAGTAGTAATAGTGACAGTCATGCTTGTACATCCTACTACTACTACTACTTCAGTCATTGTCATAAACCATATGACTTCTTCTGCCTGTACTAATAGCCATAGTAGTTAGCCATACTATAATACTAGTAGTACTTCAATATAATATAACTACTTTTATTATTAAACCATACTACTACTACTATTACAACTACTACTTTATGACTACTTTTACTACTATAGTAGTTGTAGTAAACAACATAACTAATATTACAGCTACTATTAGCAGGAAAAGTAAAAAAAAAAAAAAAAACATAATAATAATAAGAGAGAGAAAAGGAAAAGTTTCCAACTGAACAAATATAAATGCATTAAATCCAGTGTGCAATGCCATCTTGTTACAGTGTTTCCAGCTGCACTCTGCATATTAGAATGGAAACTAAGATTCAATTTGATTCAAATTTGTAATCCTAGTTTAGTTTGAAATGTTCTGTCTAGCCCTTCTGCACAGTATTGGCGCACTTACATAGAAAATCACTGCTAAATAAAATGTCATTACCTAACTGTTTCCATCTGAGTTACATTTTTTTTTTTTAAATCCCAATGTCCTTCAAATATCAGTAGGCATAATTCAAGTCCCTGCCAAACATTTGTGAATGAATCCAGAGACCATTTCTTTTTTGCGTTTAAACAAGAACAAATCTCCTACAATTATCTATCTTTCTTCATCTGCTGGTACATTAAAAAGTCAGCCAAACCTCATGATGTGACATGTAATGCAAAATATATACAGTATAAAATATATATTGGTGCCACTATGTCCACCATTCCTTGGAACAGAATAAACAACACTGATTTCAGAGTACTTGAGACAAAGCAGACTATATATATATGTATAAGGGAATCTAATTTGTTAAATTCTTAATCTGTTCAGAGCTATTTACATATATAGTTCCATCATGAAACTCTTCAGGGTGCAGTCTGATAGGTTCTTAACATGCAATCTGAATCTGCAAGTAATCATATCATTAACACGTGGCACAAGCTGATTGGCGTTTGCTGGTCCTGCAGCAAATGAGATTATTCGCTCAACATTTAAAGGGATGGTTGATTATGATTTCACTTTTTTAACTTTAGTTAGTGTGTAATGTTGCTGTTTGAGCATAAACAACATTTGCAAAGTTGGGACGCTCAAAGTTTAAAGCAAAGAGAGATATTTTCTTTTACAGAAATCTTTGTTTAAGGACTACAACAAATGGCTGGTAGGGACTACAACAAGCTTCTTCCCGGGTTGGTGACATCACTAACCCTAAAATTTACATAAACCCTGCCCCCGAGAACATGCAAAAAAGGAGTGAGGACATGTTATTGCAATACAGTACGTAACACAAATGCAATAGCATGTCATAAAAGCAAGATGGCAACATAAGTTATAACTATGTAATTAAACTAAACTATACCTGTTCTATCTTCATGCAGCATATATTCTTTGGCTCTGTAGGCATCTTACAACAGTTCCCACACGAGCGATTTTTAGATTATCATGACAGAATATGCTAATCAATGACTTTAAGATAGTTAACTCCACATCAGCTACATATATTAATCAACTAACCATTCAGTACATGTCACTTCTTCTTGAGTCTCTACATAATTGTCTGACTCTGGATTGAAACAGTTTCTGACATTTTCAGTGAGTCTGCGTGAGGTAATTGGTGCTGCTAACACAAGCTCTTAACTCCGCCCTCTTCTTGAAAGCAGCAGCTCATTTGCATTTAAAGTGACACACACAAAAACTGAGCGTTTTTGCTCACCCTCAAAAAGTGATAAATTTAACATGCTATTAAAAATTATCTGTGGGGTATTTTGAGCTAAAATTTCACATACACAGTCTGGGGACATCAGAGGCTTATTTTACATCTTCTAAAAGTGTTATTACATGATCCTTTTAAATAGTCTGGTTCAGAGTTTGCTGTAGGCTAATTTTGCAGTGCTATCAGAGTTCCTCTGAAACCTTCCACTTCCCCCAGCTCCACCTGCCTAGATCTGTCACGGGATTTATGTATGTCTGTTTATGCAGTAGCAGCATATCTTACATCCTCATCGCAGCATGTCTGGACTGTTCAAAACTGATTTCAAACTGATTTCCAGCCAATATCAAATCATTTAATTGAAACTTCAAGCATTTTTTCGCGTTTACACAACTATGATGTACTAAAAGCGAAAAAGTTTTTCCTTTGTTTTTTTCACGTACAAACGACAACTTTGTCAAAACAATCCCCGTTCACACGGATCTGCAAAAACAACTACAAATTCTTTATGCATGCCAGGCCAGTAATTGGCGATGTCACTTTTTAAAGTAACATTACACTCCTATAGACTGAACACGTAATACGCATGCGCATGACGTCACCGTTTGTCACAAATTTACATTTTTGCTGTTTACATGGTGTAATGATATAGTTTTAAAAAACATGCACTTTTGTTTTCAGGCCACCAAAATGCCATTGTCGTGTAAATGAACAGCCAAAACACATTAAAACAGTTTTCCGTTTTTAGTTGTGGATTCGTGGAAACAGCCCCTAAGTGCTCATGCTGTGTGAAACTGAAGTATGTGTTGGCCGACTGTACAAACTCTACACTTGAGCATTAAAGCAAATGTTTCTTCCTGACCCTGACTGCTGTAACATACCATCATGCATTTCTCATGGGACCATGTTTCAGCCAAAGTTGGTTCTTGTCTCGCTTGCTTATGTTGACGTTTCTGAACACATCCTCAGCAGTGGACATCCCAGATCTCTGTTTCTGCTTTTCTTTTATAATATGCAAGAAAAAAAAAAAAAATGCTATTCATGAGATACTTTATTTTTTTCTCATTCAGCTTTCAAAACTACTTGTATTCTTTGCGACCTGATGAAGTAATGGCCACTCATAAAAAAATATTTTCATGTAAATGCAAAGCATCTTCCGAGAACATAAATGCAAAATGTATTTTCTTAGGACTTGCAAAATTAGCTCTGTTGTGATTTTCCAAGCTCCATTTGAGAAAGTCAAACAAACGAGTTCTGTGAAAAGCAAAGAGAAAATGACCAAGCTCTGCTTTAACAAGTGTTTCATCTTTAGCTCTCTCTGAATGGAAATTGTTTGTCAGAGTAAGGGTAATAACAGCACTTTCCTGTGGAAAAAATAAAGAAAGAAATATAATGTTTTTTTTTTTCTTTTCTTCCTGATTACATGAGGATACTAAAGCAGGCACCAGCTTGCCTGTGAGCGTAACTGCAGTTTCTTCAGCTAGAGCGCGAGGAACTTTAACCTCCTCTTTTCATCAGAGTTCTGGTGCATCATGGGTCTTGCTCACATTGAGTGATTTGTTGAAGGTTACATCTGGCAGGTTCCACCTGAGCAGCAGCCCCCCGAACCCTTTTGCTACTCACACATATGGAGGTCTGCAGTTTCAGACTGTATTGTGCAGAGGAAAGAAGTTAAATTTGTATTGCAGTGTGCCGATGGGCCCTGACAGCTGGTGTGTTAATGATTTAAATGGTTTGTCACATCACGTTAAACTGGCAATGACTTTTTCATTAGAGCAAATTGAAGTGAGACAACAAAACTATAAATGTGTAATTGTTGCGAAGATAAATTGTTCTCTATTAACTTCATAATTTCTTCTCACGCATCATTGCCTGCATGACAAAATAGCTTTGCATTTTCTTTAAACGGTGCCATATAGATGAAACGGGCAATTATTACAATTATTTGAAATGTATTTGATCACAAACAAGCTGGAGTACTGGACACTTATTTAATCGGAGTACCACAAGACTTTTCTTGATTTATTAGATGATTATTTATCAGTTTAAATTTAATAATCATTTTAAAATTCCTATTTCTATGCACTACCGCCTCAAAAAGTTTGGAATGATTAAAATGTTTTAATGTTTTTTTTGTTTTTTTTTTTTGTTTTGTTTTTTGTAAGGAGTCTCATATGCTTAGGAAGGCTGTGTTTATTTGATTTCTATTCATCAAAGATTCCTAAAAAAATATTTAAAAAGTATTACGTATTAATGTTGAAAAACTGTTTTCAACATTAATAATAATAAGAACCATTATTAATAAGTGAGCACCAATGATAAAGCAAATTATTATATTACACTGTAAAAAAAAAAAAAAAAAAAAAAAAATGTTGGTTTAACTTAAAAGTAAGTTACCTGGTTGCCTTAAAATGGTTGAGTTCACTGAAATTAAAAATTTGAGTTAATACAATGAAGGTGTTTAATCAACAGAAACTCAAAATATTATGTTATCTGAACCACATTCATTATTGAAGTTGACAAAAGAAAAAAAATGCTGTGATAACAAATCATGAAAATAATTTTTTACAGTGTAGAATGATTTCTGAAGGATCATGTGACACTGAAGACTGGAGTAATGATGCTGAAAATTCAGCTTTGATCACAGAAATAAATTACATTTTGAAATGTATTCAAATAGAAAACAGTTGTTTTAAATTATGGATATTTTACAGTATTACTGTTTTTACTGTATTTTGTTCAAACAAATGCAGCTTTGGTGAGTTTAAAATATTAACAAAACATAAAAAAAAAAAAAAAAATGTAATTATTCCAAAATTTGAAATATGTTTTGTCATGTAAAGGATGGCAAGAAATCATTATGAAAAAGTAACAACTGCCCTCAGCCTCCCCTGTTTCAACTTTGCAGTTACACCTCAATCTTTTTCAATTATTTTCATTAACACATTTAGATAACAGACATTTATCACCTTTCCTAGTTTAAATGTTTAAACCAGCATTCGACATTTTAATTGCAGCACCTGGAGACCCACAACATGTTGAGAGCGTTAGTTATTTCCTGTTTAATCAGTATGGCAAAGAAAGTCGACTAGCAAGTCTAGAATGTGCAGCTCATTAGAGGTGAAACAGAATATTCTACAGGGTGAAATTAAATCATTTGAAATGATCCGTGCTGTGTTAATTGTCCATGATGATTCTTGATTAAACTCCTTATGTATGTACCATTAGGACAATCATGAGAGGGGATTAACCTTTCTTGCTTAATTTACTATCAGCAACAAAACGAAGATAATAAAATGACTTTGAATAAGTAGCAAGATTCATCTTTGTTTATATTCGGATTTAATCATCAGAGTGAGATATATTGTCATTGAATGTTCATAAATTTAGAAATATTTCTTAATAGAAAACCAAAATCCAACTATTTTCAGATTCTTTAGTTTGTCATAGCAACACATATTACATGGTGTGACAAATTAAATAGGCGTTTCTAAATGCCTCCATATTTCTTCATATTAGTCCCTTATTGTAAACTAAAGCTACAATAAGGGACACTTGTTTACATCATTCATAAGTGTAAGTGTTTTTGGCACCTGCACTCTAAAAAACAAAACAACTTTACACAGTAAAATACCGTTTTCCATTGAAACAGTAATATACCGTAAAACATGCAATTGAAGAAAAAAAAAAAAGAAAAAAAATCCCCGTAAAATTTACTGTAAAAAAACAGCAGCTGTGGTTGCCAGAACTTTACCGTAAAAAAAATACGATAACGTTTTTGGTTTTACAGGACAACACTTAGTTTACTGTCTATTTTACAGTTCAAAACCATATAATTTAAAGGTTTATATCATAATTACGGTTCTTAACTGTTTATTTTACACTGTAAAAAAAAATATATATATATATATATATATGTTAAATTTATGGTTAAAAAAAAATGCATTTCATTAACTGATATAATGTTAATTTATTAACCTATTGAAGTTCTAATATCTGTTTTTTACCTTTGTAATACACTGACAACCATCAATAACACAGTGGTGATGAGAGTCACATGATGAATCAAAGTTCATTACAAGCAGCTTTACCATAAGGTGAGAAGGACAATACCAAAGCAGTAAGCCCCAAGAAGCCGTGGTTTACAGTGAATTTATAACAGCTAAGGGTCGTCGTTAGGCACGATGCAGAGCGGAGCACCTAAAACCCCCTTAGCTGTTATAAATTCACTGTAAATCACGGCTTCACGGGGGCTTATTGTTTTTATAAAACGGTTACCACACAATACAAATATTAAAGACAAAAAATATGTATCAATGCAACTTTCATGAAGTAAAATCACTAAAAGCCTTCCTTCCGCTGGAAAAAATAGTCCTTGACCGTGAACGACAACAGAAGTTACATTATTACGCCATTAGATGGCGGCAAAGATTGTCTTTATGAGCGAGTCACTCAGGCGCAAAGACTTTTATATTGAAACTAGTTGTGAACACGGAACAAGACGCAAATGACAAATGCTTTGACTAGCGCTGTCGGTGTCAGCAGGGCATGGGAAAACCCGTTAAATGTTAAAAGGACAAGATCGCAGCGGACATTCAAACTGATTTTTTATTATGATCATAGGACTGACCTAAAGGAAAATGCTAAATTTGAATGCAGGTAATACACTCGGTCACTCGATATCTCTCTCACAATACTCTTCTACATAATGCAGTAAGCTTCAATAAACAAAACCAATAGAGAACAAACATATGTTTACGTTGCTAAGTGTGGTTGCTGAGACAGACGCAGCAACATACACACTCAGTGGCGCAGCAATACTTATGTAATGCGGTCAGCTGTATGTTTTCTGGAATTTTACAGCAGCTTCGAATGCGGCTCAACCAGTCAGAATCAAGGGCCGGAACTATCCATTTTATAATAATATATAGAAGGTGCACACAGTGTCATTCACGCAAACACTAAACACCATCATGGTAACACACATGAAATTAAAAAATGCAATAAACATTAATTTAACAACATTAGATGTAACATAAAACCCTAATTTTAGAAAAAAAAAACTAAGAAGAAACAGAGTTATTTCAAAGAAAATACATCAAATGTGAACTGTCACACAGGGAATTGTGGGAATGAATATTTTCGTTTTTTCACTGTAAATTATACAATAACTTGTTATTTTTCACTTCCAAAAACTGTAAAATTACATTAAATGTACCATTAGATCTATTACAGTTATTCACCGTATATTTTACGGAAACTTTCTGTAAACCAATTAACTGTTTTTCACCGTAGCATTTTTGCGGTCTTTTACCGTTAAAATCACAGTCATTTTTTACAGTGTGGGTAATATTATTTGTCGTTTTCAAGAAAGTAGCCTATACTTTCTCAAAAACGACAAATAATATTACCCAGAATGCATTGTTTTTACATTTTTATTTTATATTACTGTTTCAATAGAAAACAGTATTTTACTGTGTAAATTTGTTTCGTTTTTTTTTGTTTGTTTGTTTTTTTTTTTTTACAGCTATTTTTAGAGTGTGTCTGATATAATGCACATCCCCCACTTTTTCATTTTACTTTAAATAGGAGGTTTGTTGACCTCTAATTTCATTTTAAGGTATATTTAGTTTTCACAGCTCTGAAGTGAGACGCAGAATAACAGACATCTAAACAAGCTCTACAATTGGTTACAAACTTGTTTTTAGACAGTCCTTGTCATAACATTTTGTAGAAATGCCAGATGTATCTTATAGAAGAAGAAGAAAAAAACAAAAAAACATCCATTTTGGAAAAAGACTGAAAAATAAAAACACAAGAAAAAATATATGTTTATGCAGGAGAGAAACTTGCTCAAAGATTGTTTATCGGGTTGTACAAAATAAAACTACATATCACCATCAGCTTGTTGTGCCACCAGAACTCAACTGTCTCAAAATGTAAAAACAGACACAAACACTGCAGCGTTTTTACAAGTTGTGATACAAGTTAAAAAGACGAAAGAACAGGCATGGCTTGAAGTAAAACTAAGGTTTTGCATTTTAATGTGCAACACAACCCAGATATTTGTCAAGAAACTTCAGGCTTAGCGGTTGGAACAAAACGTCTTGAGATTTGAGGTTGCTCAGCTGTTTTTGATTTTACTCATTTCCAACCTGCAAATAAGCTTATGTTGATTGATTGAGCAGAATCATGAACTTTTGCTCTAGACAGATTTAAAAACATGTACTCATTCTTCATGTACCGATGAAATTGCATCTAAACCATCCTAGGAGGGCTTCCTACTAAAACAGGACAATCACGCACGATCAATAGTGGCTTCTGCTCTGCGTAATAATTGCGACCCTGTTCAATAAAGTCAACCAGACAAAGGACCACTAACCTGGCAGATTACCCCAGAGAGCAGGAAGACTCATTTTAGCCTTCAGCTCTGAATAAGGAGAGACTCAGTGGTACCAGCATCAATTCATAGAAAATACACCACCTCACAATTCCTTTCAAATAGCATATTACCCGTTTCTGAATTCTCTCAGTATGAAAGCAAAAGAGATGACTATAGTTTCGACGAAACATCATTTTCCTTTTCTTTGCTTCGAGGAAAAATATGGAACTGAGAAGTGTCTTTTGCAATCAGTAGAATCAGACAGCTGTCTGCTGACTTTGCTGCTATAAGTCTCCGAGGCAACTTTTAAAATTGTTTTAAAATGAAACTAAGTGTAGGTGTGAGACAAATTTTTCCCTTCAAGGAGGAACATCTTTTAAGGGAAGTGTAATAGCCCACTTGGTACAAATCATCAAAACAGTAAATTTAATATTTTATGGGGCCCCGGTATTCAGGGCGACAATCCGCACCTTTACGACTAAAGGCTGTGAAAAGTTCTCTCAATCATAGTGGAAAGAGAGAAACTTAGCTAATCTCTGGCTCTCAAGACAATGGATTGACCATAACCGTGAAGCTGAATGTTTTCATTGTAAATAAATCGGGTGTAAGAACAAATTTGTGCACTGCAAAACATCAAAACAATCCTAAATTAAGATGCATTTACTTGAGATGCAAAATGACTTAAGATATTAAGTATTGTTCTCTGAAAGACTGAGGCCCGGTTTCACAGACCGGGCTTAGACTAAGCCAGGATTAGGCCTTAGTTCAATTAAGACATTTAAGTAGTTTTTATAAATATACCCTAAAAAGAAACATTACTGGTGTGCATCTTGAGACAAGTTGCTTTCAGTTCAAACAGCTCAAACATGCATTTTAGTCTGAGAGTAGCTTAAGCCTTGTCTGTGAAACCGGGGGAATGTGAGTTTATGCTTAAAACAAGAACATATATCTGCCAATGGGGTAAGAAAAATAAAGTCAAAGTGAAAACATGATTTTTTTTTTTTTTTTTTTTTTTTACTTACCTCACTGGCAGATATATTCTTGTTTTAAGCATAAACAATTTTGATATTTTTTTTCAGTGTACAAGACTTAATGTCTTAAGTAATTTTGCTTCTTACTTTGCCCCACACATGTCAAATACAGTGTGTATATATATATATATATATATATATAAGAATTTGTCCCCACAAATTAAGAATTTCTCTCGTTTTAATAAATCGTGGCCACAAATTAAGAATTACTTATTAATTCCCCATTTTAGTAAATCATGGCCACATTGAACCAATTTGTTCCCTTGTTTTGATTTAACGAAAACAAGGGAATTAATTATTACAACATGGCCACGATTTAGGAAAACGAGGGAACAAATTATTAAATTGTGTGCATGATTTACTTAAAATGAGGGAACAAATTAAAAATGTGCTGACGAATTAGTAAGTCATGGGAAAGAATTGTTAATTTGTGTCCACAGTATACAAATGTTTTTCCTGCATGTCATGCACGGGGCTTCTCAAGTAAATGTATCTTGATTTATTTATTTTTTTTAGATATTTGTATTGAAAAATGACAAAAATACTGAGTGTAGTGTGAGGGGGACACATGAGACAGTTCAAGTATTGTTAGTTATTTGAAAGGCTTGTGAACAAATGTTTATGTTTTGAAGAGTTATTTCAAAAGATGTGCAAAACCACATACATTATTGTGTAGTATTTGTTGTCTCAACAGCTAGTCCACTTAATGAAGCTAGTCTTAATAAAGCTGTATACTGTATATAGACTGGTTTTGGCTTCTCCAAATCTTGATCAGACATGTTTCCAAAGGGGCATTTACATATTCTTGAATTTGAGGAGAAAAAGAAATAAATAAAATCTGGATGGAGTACAGTGGAACAGAACACAAAGATCTGGTTTAGAAAGGATACATTTTAGAGAGGCTTTTATCAAATAAACGCAACTAAAATATGGTTTCTGAAAACTACAAATAGAATGATTATGATAATTTTATGGTGCAAACAAAATAATAATTAAATGTGATGGCTTTGAACATTTAGTTAATGTCAGTGATTAAAAACAATAAATCAACCATATTTCATGAATTTCATATTCTATGAAGTGGATTCGTAAAGTATTTTGTATGCCTTGTGAACTGCTTTAGTTTTAGCTTAGCTGTCAGTACTTTAATGCATGTTTATATGCGCAAACATGTAAAATATAGATGTAATTTGCTCAGGTACTTCATCCTTTGAGAGATTTAAACTATTTGATAGATCATTTATGCATATGCTTCCAGACCACACTAAATTATCCAAAGCAACTAACATCATTAATTAACAAAAATATTGTCACTAGCCAACAGTGTTGGACGTCTAAGGGTGCAATGTGTTAATGG
Source organism: Ctenopharyngodon idella (assembly GCF_019924925.1). Taxonomy (NCBI): domain Eukaryota; kingdom Metazoa; phylum Chordata; class Actinopteri; order Cypriniformes; family Xenocyprididae; genus Ctenopharyngodon; species Ctenopharyngodon idella. The sequence goes on along the minus strand of NC_067239.1, from coordinate 6,926,315 downwards.
ATCACACATCATGGAAAATAAGAAAGTGAGATTTGGCTATAATGGACAAAATCACTGGTAAATTCTGATGGCTCCTTTATTTTCAAAAAAGCTTGGGTTCTCTATTTACAACTTGTGCAAAACATTTAAAGGTTTCAAGGACTTTACATTGTAAGTTCAATTCAAGGCACATACATGGGACAACAACAACAGTTTAGTAGTGGAAACAAACAAAAGAAATTAAATGTACGTAGCAATCAAAAGTTACTTTGGTTCCCAATGGATTCTACTTGCAAAACCCAGCTTAAAGACCAAACAAATCACCATATCTTTAAAATGAGACCATATCTTCAAAAATCATACAACCACTCCCCATCCACATTATGAAGAAGAAAATAAAAAAAAAAGACCCAGAATGCTATAACACATGACATTTTGTGGTTGTTGTTCAGCTAGTCATGGCTGTTAGAATGAACCAATTGGTAAGCGATTCATTCAAATCCTAATGCAAAACCACGTCAAAGGATGTGCTGAAGTCTGTATTAAATAAGTTTCAATTGTGGATATCAACCAAGTCGCACAGGTGAGAAAACTTTCAAAATATAACGAAAAAAATATTCTTTTAAAAAATAATGAAAGGGACACACAAAGATTAAAGACGTATTCAGCCACATATGTGGTAGTGCTTTGTTCAGACTGACCTCACAGTCATTTAGAGTAATTATTCCAAACCAAATCAATGTGCTTTTTCAAGAGACGGATTGACTGTTGGGTAGGATTACGGACGCAAGGCATTGCTCACAGTCCCTTTTGTGTAATACATCCATTTGACTACAGGGCTACTACTGTGATTTTCAGCTCATCCATAGAAAATAAAGAACAATGTTCGCCACATGAGCGAGGCTATGAGTCACTCTGAATCATAACACACCATTCGTGTCTGGAGGATAGACCTTGGCTTGTTAGCAATGTCATCTATTGATGTCTGTCAGGATGCAGTTTGCAATTGCCCTTCAAAATGTGTGCTTTCCATTCAGTCCTTGCCCTCAAAATGTGTGACTATCACTGTAATCCACAGATCTCTGCATAAATGATGTCAAATCCCTCACATGAACCACATTAAGACATACTGCTGGGTTACAGTAAGGCAATAGATAAAACTGTCCATGTTTAAAATGAAAAATTTCTGGTTTTGGTAACGACCCAGCAAAAACCCTCCACGCTAGGCCTGAGGACTTCGGTAGAGGGAATGATGTACTGGATAGTGGCACAAATAAGTTCCTCTGCTTAGCCTGCCATAACTTTTCTCTCTGTGAAAATATGTCGGAGAGAGGCTCGAGACAGATTTATCTCACTAACGGGTTAACTTTGCAGCGATTCATTTGAGTCTGCGCCACCGCAACCGCCTCCTCTCGGGGAACCTGAGCCTGACAACCGCACCGGACTTGTGTGGAGGAAGTCTGTTAAAAAGAGTTACGGGTGGCCACAGGATTTGAAATGAATTGTTAATGGTGTACACATCAGTTAAAAGCCTTCAGTTGAGAAATGGAGCCCTAGGATGTTCCAGATTTCAAGGAAAGTAGGGACGGGGTGGTCGGAGCAGCCTGCTGGGATGCTAATGAGAAATACTTTCAAGACCACAGAAGTGCAGTAGCCCTTTTTTTTTTTTCCTTTTAGAGAGCATTTTGTTTGTGCCACGCACTGAGGTCAACCTTGTGTGTTTGTTGGTAGTTAACCTGTGCAAGCACCGACTGTTTGTCACAGAAATCAAACATCTGTTTGATTTCGAGTAATTCCAAAAGCAGTTTGGATGTAAACAAGTATCCAGCGATCTCGTCTAACACTTAATGCCAAGTCGGAGAGCGATGAATGGTTAACTCCGACAATTAGGACCCCCACCCCAACTACAAGCCCCCTCCCAATCCAGAATCCTCCTGCCAAGTGAAATTTTTTTTTTTGTTTTTTTCCCCTCCTTCTTGGACCAGGGATTATGCAGTGGGGGTTTGAACTCGGCCCACAAAATAAAATCTTGTCAAAGCAAGTAAAGTCTGTGAGTAACAGCGCATGATAAATACTTCTCCACAGCAAGCCTGCATTCCAAACTCGGCTCTCTGTCCTGGAAAACTGGTGCGCCATTAAAAAATAGTCCTAATTGCACTCATGCAGGGATCTGAAACTCTTTCAAAGATGGAATCTGGCATGTGCCAGTTCTTCTCCATGAAGAGAAGGCTTTTGTTTAAACATTCATTCATCATCCCACCTGATGTGATGCATGATTAAAAAGGGTTTTGGTCAGTAAAGGAAAAGCTAAACAATGATGTGGATGTCGCTGTAGAATGTTCCTGATCGCATTCATGTGAGAGAACAGAAATAGATTGAGAGATGGAGCTCTGTGTAATACCCTGGCCTAATTTGTAAATCACAGAGCATGTTCAGAAAGGGCAATTTAAGTATATAAAAGGAAAATACAGACTTAAATTTGAAGTTTTTCAACGTTTCTTATGTATTACAATTTATAATTAAAGAAAACATGAAGCAGATTACAGAGCTCCCTCAGGATATTAATAGTTTACCTCAGGGGTTTAGCTATTATATTACTTAATTTTATGTTTGGGCAGCTAATTATTTGAAAATAAGGTTCCAGCACAAAAGCTATTCACATAAAAGTCAGAAATAGTGTTCGTGGTCTATTTGAGATGCTATTCTCTGTATGGATTGAAACAAGCTGCCCCCTGGTGGGTAAAGTGAAACATAAACATGCCCTGGAAAATGCTTGCACAAGAGCCCTTCTGCCCATCTCCCTACCACGTTCACCGATGTCAGCCTCTCCTTCTGAGAACTGCAGGGTGTTGAAGAGTGGTCCTTTTCCCTTCAAATGTGATTTCCACAAAAGCCCATTTCCTGAATGACTGCTCATGCTCTCTGCTGCATTTTAAAAGTGCACTTCAATCCCCCTCCCCACAAAAAAAAAAAAAAAAAAAAAAAAGAGGAAAAACTCAGCTCCTTTTTTTCTACTGCAGCTTAATCAGCGGTGTTTTGGTTTCCTGACCACTGTTATCTTAACTACTGTTGTGTGAAGGGGTAGCTGTATTTCAGCACAAAGGGCATATTTTGGTTGTGTGGTTAGCAATATTTTCGAGATCTTAAAGTGGTTGAGAGGCAAAAACCTGTGGACTGCACTTGCAGCAGGTAGCCAACGTCTACGGCTTCAAAACATCTGCAGCGTCTTTGAGTGAAACCACTTTGAGCCTCACAAATTACAAAATCATTTCATATTTACTAAGAATAGAAAATATAGCAGAATTCCACATAGTTGTCCACAGTATAAATTACCATGTTGACTGCACCTGGAAATATATATATATATATATATATGTATATGTATATGTATACGTGTTTCGTACAGTATATTGAACTACATTTTCTTTGAACAAATGGTTGTAGCATCCATTGAAAAGCATCATGTGTGGCAGAAGTCCACACTGGGAACGTTACTGCTCTTGCAATAAGCTATGCTATTGTTACTAAGGTGACAGTCTCGGAGGCCAATTCCTCCATTAGGTGTGTAGATGGGCTGAATTCTGAAGTCCCCTTTTAAAAGCTGCTCATTGTTTAGCGACACTATCTGAAAGCTTGTTTCAGTCATTTCCAGGATGGAGTTATCCTTTTTGGTGCCAGCCTCGCAGTAGTCATCTTTTCTCCTGCCGCGATTGTATTTCCATTTGGACGATGACGACCTGCTTTTCTTGTGCATGTGCCAGCAAAACACGCTTAGAAGTGTCACTAAGACCACCAACACTGCCCCACCTATCACTCCAGCTAATAGGAGTGTTGAGGTGTTGTCTTGTTGGGCAGCTTGCTCGGATTCAGAGTACGTGGATGTGGATTTGGTCTTAGCCTCAGAACAGATAGTATCCTCGCCCGGTCTGTAAGTGTTAAGAGTATCCAGAACGTACACGCAGATGCGATAGATAGAGTTGGGCTCCAAATTTGACAGGCTAAGTCTTCGTTGGTATCCTGGGACTGTTCTTTCTCGATGGATGTCACTCATCAAACTCTGCCCCATCTTGACCCAAGTCACCTTATAAGCCGTCACAGTGAAGTAAGACTCCCAGCTCACAACAATGCAGGTAGAATTAACAACATGAAAGGAGATTTTTAAGGGATCTTCGTAAGGAGGTAGGGGACCAGGAGGGAAATGTGGAATTGGGGGAGTGGGCTTGGCTGAGGCGGGGTAAAAAGCAGTGGGTGGAATGGTGGTGAAGTGGGTGGTTCTAGAGGTGGTTGTGGTGATGGTGGTGGTTCTTCGTGGTGGCAATGTAGATGGATATGAATGGGTTGGCCAGGGATGCAACACGGTGCCCGCTGGGCAGTCAATGGCATCTAAGGTGAGCTCTCGAATTACCATGCCACGCACCCTTTCTGGACTCTGGCACGTAAACCCACGGACATTTATCGCAGCCGGCAGAGACCTGAGCCATGCAATGACCCACTTAATGCTGCAATCACAACGCCAGAGGTTGTTTCTCGCATTAAGGTGCCTCAGGTTTCTCAAGCCGTCAAAGACACCCGATGGAAGAAACTGTAGCTGATTGCTGGAGATATCTAACTTCTCCAGTTTACTAAGCCCAGCAAAGGATTTCACTTCAATGGTGTTCATCTGGTTTTCCTGCAGGTTGAGCTTGGTCAGGGATGCACTAGGTAGCAACGGTGGTGGAGTGGTGAGGGAGTTGCGTGCTAGGGACAGTTCTTTGAGGTTGACCAGATCCTGGAAGGTTCCTGGAGCGATGTCCTCATCCTCGAGCAAGTTCCCATCCAGCAACAGTCGCTGCAGGGTGGTGACATTCTGGAAGGCATCCTCGTCAATGTCGGCAATGCGATTCTCATCCAAACGCAGCTCCTTGAGATCTGCTGGTAATCCGATAGGAATGCTGCTCAGGTGGTTTTTGGTAAGGAAAAGAAGCTTGAGGCTGACAGCCTCCCTGAAAGCCCCCTCCTCTACCCCTACAGTTGAGATGGAGTTGTCATCCAGGTGGAGTTCCTCCAGCATGGGTAGCTGGGCAAGTGCTGCCCTTGATATAGTCTGGATGTTGTTTTCCTGAAGGTGCAGCACTCGAACGTTCCTGGGAAGGTTGAGGGGAAATTCATCCAGCTGATTTCCATATAGGTAAACAGTATCTACAGAGGCAACATTGTGTAGCTCCAATGGAAAACCGGCATTGTTGATCTGATTGTTGTGGAGGAAGAGGGTCTTATAACCCTCTTGCACCCCCAGAGGCACAGATGTCAGGCTTCGCTCATTACAGTAAACAAATGTTCTATCGCAGCGGCACTCCTCAGGACAGGAGGAGACAGGGCTAAACTGCACATGCAAGCTCAACAACACTGTCAACCAAAAACGAAGAAATGAAGTCCAATCGTTATTCCAAAATCCAGCTTGAAACTCCATAATGAAAAAGAAAGGGAGGGAAAAGAAATGGCAAGACAAACTCAGTGGTTGGAGGGAGTAAAAAAAGAAACGTAACAAATCCAGCAAAATGAAGTCCTTTAAAAGATTATTCTAATGTGCAGTTTGCAGATAACCAGGAATTTGAGGAGTAATCCCTTGATAATTTCTAGTCCTTGTCTGGAGATGGGGTCTCATTAGAGTGCATGGGTTCTCTCACTTAAGCCATCCATGCTGAGGAATCAGATCATTGCAGAACTGCTCTTGCTCAATGAAGGGCCCAAGCAGGGTGTGACTGAGAGAGTGCTGAAGCACTGAGCCACACCGTCCACCTCCCAGCCTGCTGTCAAGTGCTGATGGGCCCCAGCCCCGGCTGTTTCCGGAAGATGTGACATTTGGGTCCAGAGACCTGTTTCAAAAGAAGGAGAAATTAGAATATAAAAAGTTAACAACAAAAAACATAGCAGGCGAATAAACCTTATACTTTCATGCTTTTTCACTGACACTGTAAAATGCACAAATTATAATTATTCAGAAAATTTAAAATAAATGCCTTGAAAGTGATTAAATCTCAAGACCATAATATAAAACTGAGATTTATTTCACAAATTTCAGTAAATAAATACTAAAAAATTAACCTCAAAAAATAAAGTAAAAATGGAAAAAATAACAAAATATGAAGCAAAGAATATGTGGTTGCACATAACTTTTGTGTTTATTAAAAGTATTTCCAAGTACATGGCTACTGCTTATGCAATATTCTCTGTTTACTATATAGCATATGGCGTCTTCATTGCGCATTATAGAGTATGCACGTCCGTTTGAGCATAGCTCAAAGGGGGGAAAAAAAGAGTTGAGGGGGAAGGTGTGTCCTACACAGCTCAGAGTGACAAATGCTGCCTGTCAAATTAAATGCGATTGGGGTATAATTTAACCTCTCTACCTGCAATAAATGATCAATACAGTTGTTTTTTTTTTTTTTTTTTTCTCAGCAAAGAGGTTTTTATGCTAGCTCAAGATCTGAGTCCCTACTCACGCTGAATCTAGTGTTCAGATTGTACTGTTCTCATTTCTGAGTGATTTAGGTTAGGAGAAAAAAAAATAAAAATCAAAGTAAGCTGAACGTACACCGTTTTTCATCATAATAAACTTCTTTATAACTGTCCAAGGCAGCTGCTGCCCTTTAATCAAGGGAAAGATTTTTTTTAATTTTATTTTTTTCAACCTGAGGAACAGAAAGCAGGTTGTTTGGCTGACATTTACATTTTGTGAAATATGAAAGCAGTTGACAATACCAAAAAGAGTATTTATGCACATATGTAATTAAAAACTTTTCTGTCAGTCCTGTTTGTATTTTTTATGCTTTCGTTATTACTGTAAAATAACATACTTCTTGGCATCTTGAACCTTCAAACACCTTTGCATTGGATTGTTGCTTTTGTGACCTGACCATATGCTTTGTTAACAGAGTTAAGACAATCAATGCCTGGCAAGAAAACGCTTATCTTTACTAAGAAGCAAGCTGTGACAGATGTAATTTAAATATGAAAACAACATTACCGGAAAACTTAACCAAATATATGTTTGAATTTGCATCAAAATGCATATTTGTGAGTATAAAGAGGTTTACAGCAAACTGCCTACACTGTTAAAAACAAAACAAAAAAAACCTAAAACATAATTGTAAAAGCTGCTACAGTAAAAACCTGTTAATTGGTTACCTATAAGTTACCTTATTATACACAGTAAAACATATTTGATTTAAGTTAATACATGTTGTTTTACTGTAAAATACCATAAAACGTATGATTTTGGAAGTAAAAAAAAGACAACACATGTACTTTTACAGTAAAATATAAGTATGAATCAAAATACAAGTCACCTAGTAAAACAGAAAAAAAAAAAAAAGATTCCAAGAAGTGATGCTTCACATTTAATTATATTTTATTTAATAATTTATTATTTGAACAATGCATTTATTTTTACAATTCTAATCATTTAATTGCAATATTTTATGTTACTAATTTTATGCTGTTTGGTTACTGTTCACTGCTTTATTCACGTCATGGTTTACCCGGTGGTGTTTTGTGTTTGTGTGGGTCACACTGTACTGTCGATACTGTATGTTTATTGAGTATTGTTTACGGAAAGGCCAATTTTTCTTAACGTTGTTTCATCGTGAGGTCTTCCATTTTAACACCTTTATTATTACGGTTCTTATATTTAACAAAGCAGGCCTATATTTTAGTTGTTCAATTGGTTGCTATATCAGTTAAGAAAATATACGTTGAACAGTAAAATATGCAGTCAACAAAATGCCATCCCTCAATGGATGAAACGTTGTCACGTTATTAATTTCTGACAACCACAGCTAACAGTGCTTATCTTGAGAAAACCGCATGTTTACAGAATAATAATAATCTAATAATGATAATAAGCAAAGACAAAACAACATAAAAGTTTGTATCGTAGGAAACGTTTCGAGGCAGATCAGGTGAACTTGAGAGAGCAGCGAAGCTGTTGATGTGAATGAATAATCAGATGGTACTCAGAGCCGAGCCTAAGTAAAAAGAAACGGTGCTATGACGCGCATTGATGTTTGACCAGATAAACCGCTTTAGTTAACCACTATTTACCCTAAATATGTTATTTGATATGCTGAAATGCTGACAAGCCTTAGACTAACCAACGAACACAGCAGTTTGCGGAAAAGTAAAAGCCCATAGTGAAGGCAGAATAGTTTCAGACGAAATGCCTGGAAACTATAAAGGGCAATGCAACTTAGAAGTAGTCATTCATACACTTTTAACTTAACATGTGGATGTCAACTATAACCTACTCCTGGATTTAGATGGGTAAATGGACCGGATCCACCACGATAAATTTATTTCCATTAAAATCAGCTTACCTTATCAAACATGTTTTTATCCGTATATTTCAAGCACAAAGAACACTTGTCCCCCTATCCTTGTTCTTCATGCGCTCGGTGAAATGGACCGGACGTAAAGATCCAACGCCATTCCCATAACATGCTGTTCTACCGAATCGGTTCCGAGCTCCTCTCCGCCCGTGGCTCCTCCGGACAGCATACTGACTCCCGTGTGGAGAGCTCAGTGCGCGCGCTCACTACTTTTTTGCCGAAGCGACACTCTCTGTTCCCCTTTCCACGGCTGAGCCCTCGTTTAAACCTTTAATTTACATCAAATTCACATTTGCAAAATCCACTTTCTCCAAGAGTCGGTAAACTCGCCGAAAAAGCCCAAAATACATCCACGTCACCGCGTATCATATCATCATACTTCGAGAAAGCGAAACACAAGAGTTCGTCGATTTATCTCCGAGAGATGTTTACAGAGGAAAACTGCGCTGGTAATGATCTGTTCACTGCACACCTCTCTCTCTCTCTCTCTCTCTCTCTCTCTCTCTCTCTCTCTCTCTCTCTCTCTCTCTTTTCTCTCTCGTTCGGTCGGTCCTCCCACACTGTCCTGAGTAAAGAGATTACAGGCTGGGGTGGAATGACACTTACATTTTAAGTTCCTCATCTCTTTTTAAGGATATGAACTTGCTTTCCGTGTTGATATATTTTACATTTTACAATTTAACGTCAATGTTAAATGAAATTATTCCAAATGACACGATTGGGCAATGTGTTACCTACCTCAAAAATACATTTTACGCTCTTAATTTTATTCCATTATTTATTAATCTCCTTATTTACCCCCCTTGTGTCGTTCCTAACCCGATCTTGTGAGAAAATATAACAGCCTATTTAATGAGGTGACATTTTCTTGTGATTTGTACAGAACTCAAGGGTTCTCGACTTTTAAAGACATTTTTATGCCAAAAATGTTCTATAGCCTATAAGGAGAAACGTCCAAAATGCATGTATGCATAATACTTTCATGATTATTAACATATTAACTGTTTAATTAATGCAATTTAATTAATGAAATAAATCATGCTGAAATAAAAAAAATAAAAAAAATCTAAATCTATAAAATGATTTCTAAGAACTCATCTCTTGATTTTTTTTTTTTTTTTTTAGTCTCTGTTTCACACTAAGTTTTGAGGTGGTTGAGGCAAACTTAAGGGAATCTCTTCTTTCTTTCTTTCTTTCTTTCTTTCTTTCTTTCTTTCTTTCTTTCTTTCTTTCTTTCTCTGCCTGTGTTTGAAAACCAAAAACCAAAGACAGCTGTCTTTCTGCCTGGTTAGTCATTGACTTGACAGGCAGTGTGTTTGTATGAAAGCACCTTCTAAGGTAACTGCTTTCAGACAGTCTTCCAATAACGTCATGTCTAATAATGTACAACACATTCAAGTAAGCTTAGAGATTTAAGCATATATATATATATATATATATATATATATATATATATACACTTATGTGCCTTGCTGTCTTCCTACTTCTATATACTGCCAGTGAAGGCCTTTTTCAGCCACATTTTTTCGGACACAGCTTCTCTCTCTCTCTCCAAGCGTAGCATTCATTAACTATTCGCTCACTGGTGTGCAAGACTCACAGAATGTGCCGATACTGCACCCTGTCAGACTATACATTTTAATTAGGGCCAGATTACTGTAAACGCGACATGATATTTAAATAGGGGCCGACTAACAGTGAAGGGACAGCTTGACATAGGCCTATATCCTGGGAGGGAAAACTCCACACACTTATTAGGACCCGAATGATTTAGCAATCAATTTGCAATCGTTAGATTAAATGACAAGGAAGGGCAGAGAATTATAATCGTTGAACATTGAGAAATGAGAGTGTCTCCCGCCTTATTGAAAATAAATTGATCCTAGTAACCGAGTTCCATCGTATCATGTTGCGAAGAGCCCTTTTAGTGACTTTCCAGATGTCTTTTATATTTATTTTTATCTTCTAAATGTCAGTGATTGACTGCATCGTCCTTCTCAGTCCACAAAATTTCATTTCAACATAAATCTGCCTGCCGTACAGACAATGAATTATATACTGAAACCAAAAATATGCAGAAGTAAAATAATAGGCTGCCATATTTTACATGGAATCACATTTACTTAAAAACACTGTCCTGGAGTGTCTCAATCGGCTCCCTAGTTTGATAGTAAGTATCCTTCCCAGGCAATCAGCCCCCAGCCCCCCCAACAAAAAATATCATATAAACCAGTGAGCACTATATTCATGTATCACAAATTTTGTCTTGTATTCTTAAAGGGTTCAGACAAAAATGAGGGTTTGAAAATGATGACAATTTTCACGTTGTGCAATTTTCATGTCATTTCTTTCTTCTGTAGAACACAAAAGATCTTCTGAAAAAGTCTGTTTTTATGTCCAAACACTGAAAAAAAGAGGTGTAGAAACAATTTTCACTCAGAAATGAGTAAATTTCACAAATAATTACAAATAAATAGCAAAACACATTGAATTAAATGTAATTTTGAAGTAGAAAAACAAAAAAAAAAGGATTTTATTGTAAAACATACTTTAAACAATCTTCAAAATATCTTCTTTTGTGTTCCTTAGTTTGTGAGAAAATTGTGCTTCCATGTAGTCGGTACCAATACCAGTAAACATGCACAGTTCTCGGTACCATAGCAAAAACATTTGGAACTATTTTACTGTTTTATTTGAAATGTTATTAATATCTATTTGAAAAAAAAAAAAAAAAAAAGGAAAACCGAAACTAGGACTGCAGATATACAAACAGTAAACAAAGCAGTGTTTGCTTACCATTTTGAATATCAATCACGCTGCTCACTTTCTTCATTCCAGTCGGCTCATGCTGTTATGAAAATATTCATGCTTCTGTCTATACTATCTTGACTACTTTGCTTCTTTGTGCAGAACTCTAAACTGCGTCGTGAATGACAGCTCCTGTGTTTTGAGGGCTGTTGAGCGGATTTTGACTAACTTAAACACCTCTGATTGGCCATTGTGTTCACACGCTCAACAGATATGTCTGTGATTATCTACAATGATCAACGCTTCAAAAACATGTTGTAATTAGACATATTTGACGCTCTTCACCTTCACCTTATACAGATACACATGGGAGCATTAGAAAGCAGGCGTCTATCAGTGGACTGTATCATATATACCCGGTACTCGATACTTAAAAAAAGAATTGTTGGTTTAACTTAAAAATGTAAGTTATCTAGTTACCTTTAAATTTGAGTTTATTGAAATTAAAAATTTGAGTTAATACAATGAAGGCGATTGGTTTAACAGAAACTCAAAAAGTTTTGTTATCTGAACCACATTCATTATTTAAGTTGATTTGACAAAAGAAAAAAACGTTGTGATAATAAATCATGAAAATAATTTTTACAGTGTGCAGAAATGCTGATATTGTCACATTTTTAAAATTTCAGTACCAACTTGGTACTGAAGTACCGGTACTTTTGACAACCGTAGTTTAGTGGATTGTGTCCTTGCTAATACCAGAATTTGTGTTAATAATATACTGATTCACAACACAGAGAACTAGAGAGCAGAATGAGCCACAGCGCTACATTACCAGAATGCACTTCTAACATAGCAGTATTTTTTCTAAAGTATTTGCTCATACCTTTCTTTGTCATTATACAGCAGTGGCAGGACACAATTTACAGCTCCTTTTATGCAAGTGAAGGAATTTCTTTTATTTTCTTATTGCTTTTAATGAACCACATGGCCCTTCAGCAGCCAGCTACTCAAACAAACATATGCAGATCTATTGCGCACAGGAGTTTTACTAGTCTGAAGTGTTCAAAGGACTGCTACCAAAACTCACGTGTGATTTATATTCCTCATCACGTTGTGAAAACTGTACGGATCCTTTTTCTTAAGACCACCTACAACAAACTATAATATAGTAACATTTGAACTGTTCCTAGACTTTTTGTACCACTACTGCAGTATGTCCATATCCAAAACTTTTAAGTGTTAAATATTTAATAGCTGAGACCAAACACTAACACTTTGTGGCTGAAAGTACCTAGGAGTTTGTTTAATAAAGAATGAGCAAAATAACAACAAATAATGTAAATCCTCAGTGTAATTTTAAGTTCAAACTGGCATTGTGTCTCCTTTTATTGTGCGCGTCTCCAAAATCTGAAATTGCTAATAGTAACATTGAACTTCATTCATGTTTTTACTTTTTGTGTCTCAAACAAGCTGCATGCAGTGATATTACATTTGCGAACAAATCATTATTTTAGAACAAATCAATGTTTTAGAATTTTTTTTTTTTTGGTGGAAAAAAATAGATATGCTTTTTTACCATGTGCAAGATGCTTAAACGCTCTTTTTGGACGCTCATAGTAGATCTGTACACATTTTAAGGATAATAAGAATTGTTTTGGTCGTGAATTACTGTTTTTATCACCGATTGGTTGAGTGAATTATTCAAAGACTCAATTCTCCAGACTTGTGGCCGAAAATAACATCATAAGTCACTTGTCGAAACCTGCAGACAGGGCAAGTGAACAAATTTGAATTTATCTTTTTGATTCAAAATAGATTCAAACAAATCAACTCACTGAATCAAAATCTCCACCAATCACAAGTAAATGTAAATATTTATTGCATGAAAATGATTTCAATTTTTACATAAATCATGACTGTTCCTCCAAAATGCCCAGCAGTTTTGCCACCAATTTTCCAACTGACGGGCCTTTAAATATGAAATATGTACACATACTTACTGTAAAACAATAATCTGTATACAGTAGCTGAGAGCAAACACTAACACCCTGTGGCTGATAGCATCTCTATTTCTAAATGAAATATTCTACAGTCTTACATAAATATGTTTGATTCATATCACATCATCTGATGAAAATGTTCCACTGCTGATAGATTTGACTGGAAATAGGTTTCAGGTCACATTTATTCTGCTGGTTGAGCACTCAGTGGGTGTCTGGGAGGCAAAGCTTAAAATCTGGATCAAAGCCCTCACTCACTGACCCCTCTGGACCCAATCCACAATCGAGCACTACAGAGAGAGAAAGATGTCCGGTCACTCTCCTGAACAACATGCATTGCACTTTTCCAGTATATGCGATTTAGTGGATTTGCATGTTTATGTGTTTTCCAGTGCCTACATATATGGCCTGTCTAATGATTAATATAATAATTAATAAGAAAAGAAAACAAAATGACTTTTGTGAGATATCATCCATGATGGTTTTAGTATTTGTCCTGTGCTTGAAATGTTTTTATCCTTGAGATTTGTGAGCAGCTTAGCATAAGGACTTGTGTAAGCATACGGACTAGGATAAGATTTTATTTATTTATTTATTTATTTATTTATAATTTGAGGGCTGATTCTTTCTCATTTCCTTTGCACTTACAAACACCTTTCCAAGATGGTCAAAGAACAAGTGTTCAATGAGCCTCTAGCGTCTTTCACAAGAGTACAGTCAAAGAATGCAATGTTTCACTCGGCTGAGCGAGACAGCTTCGGCAAGCTGTAAAAACAGGGTCTCGCAACAAGCCAGGCCTTGTTTTTTCCTGCCGACTTGGCGGAGAAAGACAGTGAGACAGAGGTCAGAGAGGCAGCCAGAGGATGGGTCTTATCCAGCGCCCTAATCCTGCCGGGAGCTCTGTCGTTTGAAGTCACATCTGCTGCGAATTTCCCTCCGTCGAGCTCAGGCAGGAGGAAGTCTTAAGTCTGAGGGGGGTGAGTTTCCCCTGGTGGTGCTGATATGGCTCAACCCTCATCCTGGGTCACCTGCACTGGACCTGTATTCACACGGCTGAGGGTTTTATTGTTCTCAGAGGAAGTGCTGATCTAGAATCAGATGTTAGATGTTGCTCCGTTGTAGGTATGATTACACTGTATTGTACTTTTTACATAATAGTGTTCATGTTACATGTAAGTATTATTAAATATAGTAGTAATGATACTAATAAAGGGTATTTGGGTGTTTCTTTATCTACGGAACATTTCACTAATTACGGCAGTCCTTCAGCTGACATACAAAAATATATCATTACATAAAAAGACATGGCAACGTAGGGCAGTAGGGGCATTTATACCGGATAGTTCTAGGAACTTCTAGGAACACCAGGGTGGTTCCCCCAAGAACTAATAGTTTCCCTATGGCTATTTTCCTGGTTACATTTGCACCGCCAGTAGGAACTATGAAGTGATGTAAACTGCGCTTGGTGTTGTGACTTTTATTTTGATGGCGTGGCGGACCTTTATTTTGAAGGCACTGAGAATGCCAGAGCCTCTGCACACAGCGCTCACATTCTCTGTCTTCATTAGTTTATGATTTGTTTAACAGCCTGTCTAATATGTTATAAGATATAACTGTTATATAAAGAAAGAAGATAGTATATGAAAAAGTATTACCGTTTGCTTTGTGGTTGATGTCCATGTCCTGAGCAGAAATATTTATTTATTTATTTATTTATTTTTGTATTGCCAAGTCGTTATACAATTAAAGTGTGATTGAATATGTATTAATCTGAATATTTGTTTATGATTTTTAGTGACAGGGTTGACCTTAACTATGGTTAGCACTCATGTTCCTGACCTTTTTTTTTTTTTGTATGGTGACCTTACTTATATGAGGTCTCAGGTGCAGTGGCTTCAGGGTATTTGCGTGTCTGAACGATTATTCATGATTGGCCCAGGCCAATATCCAATATCCCATGGGTAATTCTTCACACATATATGTATCTGCTTGAGTCTTAAGAAATGACCTCTGGATATATATTTTTAATATATGCAAAATCAAGTTGTGTGAGCAGTTAATGAGCATTGAGAAAATGAGTCTGCATACAAGTCAATGGGTGAATCGGTTTTGTTGCAAATGAGGCACCCCCCACGAACACACACACGCTCTCACCCTCTCTCTTTCACACACACACACACACACACACACACACTCTCATGGTCAATCTTGTTGTCAAAACAGCTCTCCTGTGCTCAGCCTACCATGATAGAGAGAAAATGAAAGAGAGAGAGAGCGTTTATTCACATTCAATGCTTTGTCAGCATCTTCCCTTCAGATCCCTAAAAAGACGACAGTAACTTGCAGTGTGTCAAAACGTGGAGACGCGTGTGCGTAAGCTGGTGTTTAGTTTGCTGTGCAGATAAAAATGTATTTATACACTGCAGGGCATCATGAAAAATCTCTGAAGTTCACAGACTATGTGCCAGCAGTCATTTGGCGAGAGCATAAGCCATTGTGACATAATCTGTTTCAGTTAGACTGACAGGCAGAGTCAGAGAGGAGTCAGTGTCTGCCACACATGTCAGCTTGAGCTTCTGTCAATCCAAAGACTGACAGCATTTTTCTTTTCTTTAATAACCATTTTTTTATATGGGATCCATCAATCCAAAAAAGAAACTATAAGCAAACATCCTTTTCTGACTAAGAGACTATTTAGAAATAAAAAATACTCCATACTGAGACTTTGACTGAAGTTCATCTGGTTGTAATTATTCCGTTAAATAAATATTATACAACAGTTAGTTCCGATCCGGACATTTGATTGGCTGAGCGGCATTCCAAGAGTGCTGATAGAGTCCAACAGCACTACTTTTCACTGTTTGTATCATTCCAGATTTGTATCTGTCCAGATTTGTATCTGTACGACTCTTTCTGTGGACTACGTCATTGGTGCCAGTAGGTGGCGATAAGTGACTTTACTAGTGAGTCATTGAGTCATACTGAATTGATTCATTAAACAACACTGATTCACTCGTTTTAGGAACGAAACAAGTTTTTTTTTTTTCATGCCACAATCAACTTACATGAAATTATACCAACACAAATAGAACAACAGACTCATAGAATCATTGATTCATTCACTAAATTCGTTCAGAATCGCGTTCCCCTCTAGGCATATAGGCCGATTTATATTTCTGCACACTCCATAAGCCACTCCATAAACTCGAGCCCCTGAGCACCCATGGGATCAGGACCTATGGATAAAGTAATGAAACAAGTGACAGTCTTGCATCATTCACTGAAACAATTCATTCAACAACACTGAATCTTTTAGGAATGAAACAAGTGAATCATCAAATCCCTTAACCAATTCGCTCATAAACTAATTTGTGTAGGAAGAAAAACACCATTAATGTGTATGTGTGTGTTTTATTGGAGACTCATTGATTATTCTGTTGTGGCTTCATTTGGAACTCTCTGGCAGAGCAAAAATATAGACACAATATTGTGTCTAAATTGTGTCTAAAATGTAAGCCCGGTATTGATCCTCTCTGTGATCATTGTCATCAGGCCCCTGCGGATATGTTTTGGTTATGTCCATCCATAACTTCTTTTTGGCTGTCAATCTTTAATTGTTTTTCTTTAGTAACAAAGAAACAGATCGAGCCTTGCACTTTGGTTGTACTTTTTGGACTTCCTTCAAATGTTACTTGTTTGCCTGGAAATACTGCAAAGACTTTTGCCTTCTTAACATTTTTAGCTAGACGGCTCATTCTCCTGTGGAAACAAAAAGTCCCTCCATCTTTCGGAGAGATGTTATGGGCTTCATTCATTCGGAAAAAAAAAAAAAAGGTATATGTTAAAGGGCAACACTGGTAGATCTGGAATCCCTTCATTATTTTATTTATTTATTTATTTTTCTGAATATGTTAGTACTTCTTCTAGAATGTGTCAACCTAAGCATTAAGATGCCATTATGATCGTGGCTTGAATCTGGTTAGGAGTTTGTCTATGATTATATGTGTGGACACTTACAGGGCTCGACAATAAGGACTGCCTGATGCCCCAGGGCCAGTGTGAACGACGCTCGGGACAATGGGCGGAATGGTCACTTGCCCGATCGGGCCAGTGCTGTAGGGTGTGCGTTATATATAGTCCGATATCGTAATTGTTAATTTAACGATCTGACATTATTGACATTATTGAGTATCGCCTTCAAGTGGTTCCGCCAAAACCGCACTTCCGCACTTCGTATTCGTCAAAAAGCTTACGCTGAATGTCCTACACCTTCCCTATTCAACTTACGGAACAAACGCGGCACCAGTTCCGTTTTTTTCCGTAAGTAGAATAGGGAAGGCGTAGGACATACAGCGTAAGTTTTTTTGAAGAATACTGAAGTGAGGTTTTGGCGGAACCACTTAAAGGCGATGATTTGTTTATATAAAGCGCATACATTTAAAAAATTTTTAGAAAATGACCGATCGTTTCTCTAGATAAGACCCTTATTCCTCGTCTGGTATCGTTTGAAGCTGCACTGAAACTGTAATTTTTACCTTCAACCGTTTGAAGACCATTCAAGTCCACTATATATTTTACTATTTATTTTTCTTCTGGGGGGTCATTACACAGTATTAGAGTGCTGAGAAGAGTCTGCTGGCATTATACAGAACGAGAGCGGCCTCTAGAGGCGAAACAAAAACTATCACTGGCGCCTCGTATTGTTTATATTGACACATGATGGTGCGCGGAGAGCACTAACACATCAGATGCACGTTTAAAACACCGACAGTGAAAAGGTATGAATACGGAACACTACAGTACATGTTGCCATATCATTATAAAGTAATCAGTTTGTTGACTGGGTGCTGCATTAGCAGATAAAGACCAGTAGTATGTTTGCCGTCAAGGCTGAGAGGACGCTAATACTAGTCCTCAAGCGGTTAAAACAATGTGACAAAAACACGCAAACCCGACGCAAATGTTTAGCGTTGCAATTGTTACCACCTATTTGTATTAGTTTATATCCAGCTGGCTTTACCGAGCTCAGCGGCTCTGGCCCAGCTGTCATATAAACTAAACGCTATTGGCTATTTTTTAAAAAAAGGGGAGGAGCTGTTTGATATGTCTCGCACTGTTTTCTGTTTCAGTGGCAATTACATCTTATATTTAATAATGCTGTGCGTTTCAAGCCACTTCAGTGGGCGTTTTTAAGCTAGACAGCACATGACACAGTGTTCTAAGAAACTGTAATAACGTTCTGTAATAATGGAGAACTTTGGAGAACTTGGTACTTACAGCTCCAATCCAGCTCATTATTTTCCATTATATTTGAGTGTAAGGCAAACGGTTTAGCTGACATGAGTATTTATTTCTCATAGTGTGGTAACAGCTTTCATATGATGCTGTAAAGATGAAACAATTGTTTTAAAGCCCTTAAGAATGGGTTTAGATGATTAACTGCCACTTGGCCTTTCTGATAACCATCCACACTAAAATTCACTTTGGCAGGATAATAATTCTGTTAATCTCAGATTACATCTTTAAAAAAATCAATTTCACACCTGAAAGCCATGTCTGATTTGAGTTTATTGCTTCAGACACTCCCATCATCTGAGTTAGTGATTTATGCGCTGAATCTAATAGTGTCGCAGGATTATGTTCCACTTTCACGGTAATTGCTTTGTGTTTGCGCCGCCATTGTTTACAGTGAGTGAAAGTGTCTCAACAAGGGTGTGAATGTGAGATTGTTTATACAGCTTGATCCAGTCAGACCGTAGTTTTTCGTCAGCTCTCCGACTCCGAGTTTTGTTGTTTACATTTTACAAATTGCCCAAATACTTCCCCTTGCCTCAAGACAAATGTGATTCGTTCGAGATTAGGACGTTTTGGTTTTTGGAGGTGCCTGCTTTGCTGCGTGTCCTCACGGGCTCATAGGATTGTTTGTTTACAATCCAAAGCTATCGCATCCCTCATCTGCAAAATGTAAGAAAGATTCTCAAATAACATTTTTCCCTCATATGGCTTTGCTCAGGCAAAAACCCCCTTCATCCCAATCTGTACCTCCATCTGCTCCCTGCGGTTTAGCAGAAAACAGTTTGCTTCTCTTCTGTTCCATGCACAGAGAACCGACTTTTAAAGAGGAGTCTCGGATATCTCCCAGGGAGACTCACTAGGAATGCTGGGATATGTTAATACTGGTGTTAAAAACACACTCAGTGTGGCTTGGAAGTGTGTTATGTTATGATCCTCACTGCACCGAGGGGGCCGCAGCGAGTGATGATGTAAAGTTTATTGATTTACAGTATCGATCGGCCCCTCCTGCGGCACAGCACCTCAGAGGCATGTTGGTCCTCTGACAAACTCTTTTTTCTTCATCTTTTCCTCTTTCTCAGTCTTTTTTTAGTAGTGCCAGTCCAATCCCACCGCCCCTCTCAGAACAACTGAGGCATGACACTGCAAATGACATATTGCTAATCGTCCTGCACTTGAAAGAAGCCGAAACGACCTCTGTTCTTTTTTACGACTGCACAGAGGGACTTGTGCTTTAGCTAGCTATCCCTCAAAATAAGAAAGGAAATGAACAAGGAAAAATTAAAGGGAGCCAAGGTCAGAGTGTGTCTGGGCCCTCTGTATAATTCATACCTTGCATCCTCCATTTAATTCATTTTTTTTCTCTCTCCCTTCAGACGGTGGCACCTCAGATAAATTGCGCTGTTCCAGAGAGCTGGACTGCAGCGTTCATGTCCTCATGCCACCGCGACTCAAGATGAAGAGATCGCAACCCTGCGTTCATTATTCAGAGAAGCTGGAGCGAGCCAGGTAGCAACACCTGAGTGAAACCTGAGGGTCAGGCTCAACACAGAGGTAGACTTTATTATTGCTCTGCTGGAGAACTGGATTAATGCATTAGAACTTCACACATGCACACATAAGTAGATATGCAGTGGCCCTAAGTAAGTATTTGCACACTTCAGCAACACATTCAATGGATTTAACTGAATTAAGATGATTAATAATAAAAATACTAAAGCTTTTTTCACAATGAACTTCCCTTTTCTTAATGATTTTTGCTCTGATGTAACCAGCTTGATGAATTTAATGTACACTATAGTCAGTGTACAAAAGGAATTAACACTTTTCAGCAAGGACACATTAAATTGATCAAAAGTGAGAGTAAAGACATTTATAATGTTACAAAAGACTTCTATTTCAAATAGACGCTGTTCTTTTGAGTTTTCTATTCATCAAAGTATCCTAAAAAAATATCACTGTTTCCACAAAATTATGAAGCAGCAAAACTGTTTTCAACATTAATGATCATAAGAAATGTTTTTTGAGCAGCAAATCAGCATATATGAGAATGATTTCTGAAAGATCATGTGACACTGAAGACTGGAGTAATGATGCTGGAAATTCAGCTTTTCCATCACAAGAATAAATACATTTTTTAAATATATTAAAATAGAAAAGTTATATTAAATTGTAACAATTCACAGTGTTACTCAGTCTGTACTGTATTTTTGATCAAACAACCGACCCCAAACTTTTAAAACAGTAATCTACATTATATACAGTATTTTGCTTTTTCGTTAAGTGTGTGTGTGTGTAACTGGTATTCCCTACATAATGGGGACCAAATGTCCAAACCAGTAATACCAGTAAATTTTGACCTTATGAGGACATTTTTTGGTCCCCATGAAGAAAACAGCTTACAAATCATACTAAATTAAATTTTTTGAAAATTTAAAATTGCAGAAAATTTTCTGTGATGGGTAGGTTTAGGGCTAGGATTTGGGTTAAGAGATGTAATGTACAGTTTGTACAGTATAAAAATCATTACGTCTATGGGAAGTCCCCATAAAACATGGAAACCACACTCAAAAAAGCCTTTTAACATTTATGCAATTTAATTAATAGTAAAATCCCACCAAATTGAATTAAATAATCCTTACATATTTTAACTGAATAATCTTTTCAATTAAAATACATAAGGATATTCAATTAAATTTGATGGAAATTTACTATCGACTGAATTGTGTTAAATCTTAAAAATACCTATTTTGTTGAGTTCTCTCTCGTGCGCTCTCTCGCTCTCTCTCTCTCTCTCTCTCTCTCTCTCTCTCTTTCTCTGTGTGTGTGTGTGTGTGTGTGTGTGTTATTTTACTTGGACAGTACTTTTTTGTTAATACCACTTAGTTTGGTAGTTTGTTATTTAAAGTGAAGACGTTCAAACTTTTTTTTTTTTTTTTTTTTTTTGTCTAAATACTTTTTGGGGCCGCTCTCTGCAATCGAATGTGATGTGAATGTTATTGGGTTAAATAAGGTTCAAATTGAATCAAATTATTAGGCATAAAAAATATGAAGCTGATGAAATATTCATTATTTACACAGTGGAACAAATAATCTTAATTTAACCTGATTTTTCAAATGAAACCAGTTTCCTCTTCTTTTTAAGATTTTTCCTACTGCACCATAATTATACATCACTGAATTATGATATAATGAAGCTTGACAGCTCTCCGCCTTGATGTTTCACATTTGAACGCTACGTATCATTTTGGCAATCAGTCCTTTGTGAGACATTTCCTGGCACGGCAAAACCTTACGAGTGATTTACATTTATATTTATTCTCCCGTTAGGCGGTTTCTTACCAAACTGACATAGTGCATGTATTATGTTATTCTGTGATGATTACTTCAGCGGGTAGCTGAAGTCACGACTCCAGTGCTAAGACTAGAACGACATGCGTGTCATTGCCTTTACAGAACAACACTGGATAACTCGATTTATTTTATTCCTTTCTAGCTTTATGTAATTACAAAAGGCATTGGCTTACAATGTGGAATGCTACCAATCTTCACAATGGAGTTGGGTTTCCATATCTGCTTTAAGATCTGAACATTTATGCCTTTGGCCAAGGCCCTGATTTCTTTGTTTCTAGCAGGCATAGATGTATTGGTCTTGATATTTTCCGTCTTGTGGTTTGCCCGAAGGGACGCTGTTATCATGTAGCTTTCTTGAACTTCTGAAATGTTAAATACATCGGTTTGTCACATCAGATTTCCTCTAGATGTTATAGGAATACCATAATACATTACACCATTTCATGTGTATTTTTACTTGCCAGTGATAATGGAGGTTAATTTAAAGAAAATGTTATAAACAATGACCTTAGACTTGCTTAATCTTAAATCAGTCGTCACCAGATTTCCTCCTTTCATATTTGGTACAAAACAGCATAAGGTAAAATATGTGAATTAATTCAAAATGTTTAATAATGCTGAAAGATACAGCATGAAAGCTGTTTGAATTGTTATATGCATACTTAAAACATTCAGGCTTATCATCACCTTTCATGTTACTTGATCCTCTTTAGCATTTTCTTTATAAATAAATGAGTTGTCTACTCAAACATATGAAGCATGACAAGAGTTGAATTTAATAAAGGGAATTGTCTGATGTGACACACGTTCAAACTCTGGATCATGGTTTTTCAAATCTGCCAAAAACATTCTCCACCGGGAGGTCGTTGTGCAGAGAGATCGTTTGAGTAATTAGGTGGTTTGTAGAAAGAGATTTAAATGGTGCTGTGCTGTCAAAATTCTCTGCCACTCTCGGTTTCAACCATTGTAAAAACAGATACTCAGAGCACACACACACACACCCACACCCACACCCACACACACACACACACACACTTGTATATATGGTTTACGGGGACTCTCCATAGGCGTAATGGTTTTTATGCTGTACAAACTGTATATTCTATCCCCCTACACTACCTACCCATCACAGGAAACTGTCTGCATTTTTTGAATTTCAAAAAAAAAACCACTGTTGTTTTTAAGCCATTTGGTTTACGAGGACACAGGAAGTGTAATGCCCATGTCATTATATACATTTGTGTCCTCATAAACCATGTATACAAGAACACACACACACACACACACACACTGTTGTTTCTGTGTTGCCATGAGAAAATCTGACAACAAAAACAAAAGAATGTAAGGAATTGCAAAAATCTCCTTGCTTATATAAACCATTTAATCAACAAGTTCCGCCAGGTTTTTTTTTTTTCTTCTTTTTTTAGAGTATCAAATTTCCTCAAGGAAGATGTGTTTCTCACAGACAAACTGAACTGCAGATCAAAAGTTCAAAATTATCTGTCTGTCTGTCTGTGAGTCATTTCCATTCAAACGGATCTGCCTATAGACTGAACACATAATATGCATAATATGATCACCGCTTTCACAAATTTATGCTTTTGTAATTTACATGGAGACAATAATAGTATCATTTTCAAAAACTTGCACTTTGAAACCTGTTTTCAAAAGTTTGCATTTTCAGGCTGCCGAAATGCTGTTGTCGTTTAAATAAACTGCCACAATGGACAAGTCTTCAGGTTTTTTGTTGAAAATGGTGTCATGTAAATGGCCCCTGAGTCTGTAAAATAATTTCATTTCATTTCATCTCATTCTGAGGGTATCACGTTTCCACAAGGACAGCAGTGGTATTTCTCAAGGAAAAAGTGATCTTCAGACAGTTCAAAAATGAGGGGAGAGAATGTTTTTAGGCTGAGATTGTTTGTTTGTTGTTTTATTCTTAGTGAAATGAGAATAGTTTGCAGTCCTGTTCCTAATCATTCTTCTTTTTTTGTTTTTCTTATGGGCAAACTGAACTCCGAACAGTTTAAAAATAAGGGGGAAAAAAACTACTATTTTTTTGCGCAAGTTTGTTTGCACTGTAAAAAAAGAATTGTTGTACTTAAAAAAGTAAGTTAACTGGTTGCCTTAAAATTTTGAGTTCATTTAAATTAAAAATTGTTTACAGTGTGTTTGTTTGTTTATATCTACATTAAAAGAGAATAGTTTGCAATCATAGTCAGTTGAATAATGTCCCTTAGGTGTCACATTGGACCAAACCTGGAGTATGTTGATGTGTCGGACTCCACCGTGTAATATTAGGCCACCAAGATGTGAGCAGTAATGTTTCAGTAACTGCTCTCGATGTGAGAACATGCCTCGAGACTGCCTGCACTGGCTTCAGGCCAGTTGAACTGATAGGTTAACAAGAAGAACTTGTTCTTATCAATGGGGCCCTTTATTCGTTCTGTACACAGACACACAAACTCTCACACTTACAGCCCTGCAGGCATAACAGCACTGCTGACACCAGCGCAGCTCTTCTCGGCTCTAATCAGGGCGCTTTAAGTGACACGGCCAGAAAGTCATTGTTATTATTCCTCCGGCGTGGAATACGAGAACGTCCAGTCAAGCCGAGCTCTGCCCCGATCGCCAGGGCGACGGGAGAAAGGCGGGAGGAAGCCGTCACTCTCCTCAGCTGGGTTTATCTTGGCTGCCGCCTAGCCATGGCTTTGGGGCGAGAGAAAACAATCTCGCTCTCTTCTTAACAGGCTAATCTCTTATGCTAAACCCTGGTGAAAATAAAAGCCTTTTGACAGCATTTAATTACAAACAGTGCAGTTTCAGGTAACTCTTCCCGCACCTCACTCACACAGACACACACTCCTCCACTTCCCAGCAATTATGTTCTTTTGGTCTTGTCAATGCAGCCATTTTTTTAGCACAGCATAGCTCAGCATTTCCACTCATGCAGCAGAAAGACCAATTGCACCATTACTCACTGGCCAACACTCTCTGACCTTAGCAGAGGTGACCTGCCTTGACTGGGATGCAGACTGATGGGCCAAGCAGGACTTGGTTCAGCAGTCGGGCGATAATTGCTTTAATAGCACAATGCCGGTGAGAGCGCCACATTACCAGCCTATCTGTTACTCAATATAAGGTGACCAGATTTCTGAAATGACAACCAGGGACTTTATATATATATTTATATATATATTCAGTGGTCAGTATTACATTTTAAACTTACACTGATATGATCAGTGAATTAAAGGGATCATGACATCAAATTTGCCTTGATCCTTTGACATCTAAGAGGTCTTTGTACCATTAAAGGGAACCCCTGGTGTTAAGACTTGTATGGCTTAATATAACATAAATTATGTCTCTTACTGAAATATGTAGTAGAAAACCCATGAAAGATTTACGTTATTTAAAAAATCCATGATATATTTGGACAATGGGCAGCGCCATTTTGTTTGCGTTTTATGTTGGTGACGTCAAATGGTTGCACTCACTGATCTACTGACACTGTCATATAATATAATATACGATGCTACATTGTGCAGCTTTTGGTTGTAATTTTCAGTCGATGAGCCACAAGAAAGGCGATTTAAGTCTTTACTGCTTTCCTAGTGATAAGAAGAGAAAAGAATGGGAAGTTGTGAAGAATGTGGACGAAAAAAACTTCCTAAAGATCTGCGTTTTTGTTCTCTTCACAAGCCCTGGTGCCTTTGAGGCTTTTAGAAGACCACAGCTACTGAAAGAGCTTACAGTTGCCGATGGATATAAGTGTATGCTTTAACCAAATGCCGCGCCTGTCGTGGAGACTGATGAAGGTAAGCCTATAACACATCTCGATTGAGACAGACTTCCTCAAAGCTCGCGTGCGCTGTGATGCACGAGATATCTGTGATCGCATGAAACAGTAGCATCTTCTCAGCACGTTTAACTGTGTGTAATGCATTCAGGTGATCAGACGATTTTAACACGTCAATCATACAACAGAGACATTGCACGTCTTCGATGTTTTCATCCTCAGTAATTTTGCACTCTGGCTCAAATTGAAAAGGCTGATCGTGTTTTAAAAGGAACCCCGTGGATTTTAAGACATGTATGTGTTACTAGATTACCGTTGCACCAAAACATACAGATAAAAAGCCTCAGGCATCAGGGCTAAAGTGGAGAGAACAAAGACGCGGATCTTTAGGAAGTTTTATTCGTCCACATTCTGCACAATGTGGCATCATATATTATATTCCGAGTTGTGTTGTGTTAAAAATAGGAATAGGACAGTGTCAGTAGAGCAGTGAGTGCAACCATTTGACGTCACCGACATAGAACGCAAACAAAATGGCGCCGCCCATTGTCCAAATATGTCATGGATTTTTTAAATAACGCAAATCTTTCATGGGTTTTCTACTACATATTTCAGTAAGAGACAAAATTTATGTTATATTAAGCCATACAAGTCTTAATACCAGGGGTTCCCTTTAAAACATCCTGCAAGTTTCGTAGCTTATCCTCCTCATTATCAGTGCTGGGGAAAGTTACTTTTAAAAGTAATGCATTACAATATTGCGTTACCCCTTAAAAAGTAATTAATTGCATTACTTTGTAACTTTTTATGAAAAGTAATGCGTTACATTATTTTTGCATTACTTTTTCTCACCTGGGCTGGGCTTGCTTGTTTGTTTTTTAATAACAACAAAAAAAGTTATATTTTTGACAAATGTTAAGGCCCTTTCTCACCAAAAGTGAAATGAATAAGCCTCAGGCTGAAGGAAATGCATATTTACACCTGTACAGTAGAGGGCGCAGCTCAAACAAACCTTTCAGCTGTGCTGCCATTCTGGATTAAAGAAGAATAGTATACAGGAGAAGGAAGTTTAACATTCTTATTTCTAAATCTAATATAAAGTCATTTTTGCTTATTAGTATGGTTGAATTAGATCATTGAAAGCCAGCAGCAAAGGCATTGGTTAATAAAGTGAGATTAAATATATAAAGTATATTTGTGTAATTTAATATAGTTAATTATTACAGGTTCACATAAAATTCTGAGATTGCACTTCTGTTTTTATTCATTTTGAGGAATACTGAATGTTTTCGTGCAAGTGAGATGAGTAAATGCATGTTCACATTTAGACTAGAACTACAATAACCATCATGTTCACACAGCGCACACAACACCTCTGCATTTTATTTCTCTCAACATGGGGACGGGAGAGCTGTCAGACAATAAATGTGAAAAAGTAACTTAGATATTTTGTTGTAAATTGGAAAAGTAATGTGCTACTTTACTAGTTACTTGGACAAAGTAATCTGATTACATACCTCAATTTACTTGTAATGCATTAACTCCAACACTGCTCATTATAAACAAAGCATTTATTTAATCAAGCTCCAAAAATGGCTTGTTTTGTTCTTGCAGGATCTGTGATGTCACAGGGGCAAATAAATTTGCATATGACTGCCTCCAGCACAAGACATCGCCGAATATTCATACATCATTGCAAAATAGGCCCCACCCACTTGCATTCAGTCCCTTAAACGGCTGACATTTGCCTACACTGGATGTGAGCGTTACGTCAAAAGCAAATAGAACCCATTATAATCACTGACGCTGTCTACACTGGATACAGTATACAGATGTGTGTTCAGTTTCTGACATACTCCATGCACTTGAGTCTGACGACAACAGGACAAATGGAAGAGTGAAAGAATGTTCGCTTTGACGTATCCAGTTTAAACAACTCTTTTGGGTCTCTATACAGATTTCAGAAGGATCCCAGCATTGGAAACAAGTGGATTTTTTATTTATTTATTTATGTTTTTTTTTTTTTTTTTTTTTAAATGCCATCCTGGATCGTGTCTGAGGATTATATGTTTGTTCGGAGCATTTTGTTTTGTAATCGAGGCACAGTGTGATAGAGAGTTTGCAAAAAAACAAAAAAAACAACAGCCAACAGTATTGGATCTGACAGCTACATCACAAAGCATAAGTAAATTATTTCACAATGCTTTGTCTGTAAATGACGGTTTTATATGAATAATGTTTTCAAAACATCTCATCTGCAGTAGCGAGTGGGCGTTGAGACTGTTTCCAACTCAGTGACCTTAGAAAATCATAATAGCAGCCGTTTACTGACAAGCTTTGTTGGAGCCGCCCCTTAAAAACGGATTTTTTTTTTATTTTTTTAACAATGCTTTCATTTTAATGTGGGGTGGACAATGAAACATTTAACTTTAGTGTCTTAACTTTAATATTTGTTAATTCAATATTGTACGTTTGTTAAGGCCAAATTGTGATTCTTTTCAAATAATTAAAAATTCCCCCATTTAGTACCTCCCACACTAAATGTGATTTATGTTTTAATTAATGTAGAAAAAAATAGGTGGCTATACACAAAAGTTCACAAGTTTTGGTTTAGTGAGATTTTTAAAATGCTTTTGAAAGAACTTGATAAAAACAAGAATTTGATAAAAAAAAAAATACATTAAAACAGTAATATTGTGAAATATTATCCAAGTTTAACTGTTTTCCATTTTAATATATGTTTTTAAAAGTGTTGGCAAAGCTGAATTTTCAGCATAATTACTCCAGTCTTCAGTGTCACAAGATCCACATGATCCAAAAATCATTCTGATATGCTGATTTGCTGCTCAAGTAACATTTTCTTTTTTTCTTTCAATCAATCAATCAATCAGTCAGTCAAAATCCTACTGAATTATTACTTAATGGATCTACTGTAGTACAATAAAGAGAAACCAAAACTGGTAAGCAAAAACGGTGACTATGTATATCATGTTCTGTCTTTGCATTCTGTCAGTGTAAACGGCTTCTTGACAGACAGATGACAGCCTAAATGAACCTAAGTAACCTCAGCCATAGGATGCTCTGTGCAATGATACTATGTCGTCTTAGACAAAAATGCAATGTTAAGCACATTAAAACTGTCCACAGAAAATGAGGACATCTGGTCACCCTCCATTATCACACAGCTACTGACATGCTGTACTGCACACATTGGAAAGAGAGGCCTAATTCTTGATATTGTTGCGCTAAATAGCAGTCATTTGACCTTCAGATTATGTTTCTTCGATTGTTCTGAAAAAACGTATGCATCTGTTAGCTCGTTAACTGAATTACAAGATCAGTTCTTGTCTTCAGCCTCTGTAAACCTGAGATGCATTTGATTGTTATTCCAATTGTCTGTCATACACTCAAACACCCACTTATCATCTTTTCAAAGCCCTTGCTTAAACATTTGAAAATCATTTGAAACATTTTGTGTCTGTTGTGTTGCTAAAGCCCGCGCACAATGCAAATGCGTGGATAAACCTGAAATGAATTAAAGCACGTTTATACATATGTGGGTGACTTGGCAGCAGTAACATCCACAATTTCAGGGGTTGTGTAGTATATTTCTTTTGAATAGGCAAAGATCCTTTCATTTAAAAAGCGTGTGTCAGGGAATCGTAAATCACATGATATACTTCATGGTGCTGGAATGGCAGAGCAAGATTTCACTAATTCCATCCCTGAAGGCAAAATGTGGTATCTTCTGCGGTGGCTTTTGGTGAAAGATGAATATATTAGTTGTAGTAATAGAATACAAGATACGGTTTGCTTGAAACGGTTATTAACTGAAATATGTTTGTTATGAGTAATCACATTTTACCAGAACTATATACATAAGATTTACCAAGAGAAAGCATTGCAAAAGCTGCTCTTCTTTTTAATAAAAGAGCACACTTAAGGCTATAATAGTTCTTTTTTCTTTTATTTCTTGGATCTTTTTCTTTTAAATCAAGACATAGTGTTCTTTTGTTGTAGTTTTTCTTCTCTTTTCCATGTATTTCATGATTAAAGATGGCATCACAGAGACGAGGGTATAAAAGGCTGGTTCACAACGTGCACAAAAACATTAGTGCTTCTACTGGTGTTCCCTACAAACATTAGTGCTGAGATATTCCCTCAGTGCAGATCATTTTTGGCCCGTCCCTTGAAAAGTTTTCCTTTTCACGTCCTCCCCCACAAGCCAGTAAAGGCATCTTTTTATTTCCTTTAGCCTTTGGTTATTTTTCAGCCAAGAAGCTCAATATACACAAGCCCCCTGTGTGTGTACAGCGTGTGTGTGTGTGAGTGTAGGTGTTCCTCAGCCTCAGGTCATTTAGATAGAGGCTTTTTACAGTTTCCTCTATACCGTTATGCAGTATTTCTTAAGTCTTAAACCCTCCACACCCCTTCTTATTTACAGTGGACTCCTATTCTGTATATGTGTGTCCAGTTGTGTATCCATTCACAGAGGCTTGAAGCTTGTAGTAAGGGTCTTGCCAGAGAAATAACTAAAAAGAAAAGTATAAATATAAAAAGACGGGCTCAATGGCATTTATTAATATTTTGAATTAGCTTTTATTTTTATATTTTCAGTTTAATTTTAGTTCTTAGAGTGTTTGGCATGGTAATGGGTATGACAATGTTGATATGTTTGGTCTTGGCGGAATAGATCTGCTACGCTGCTGCTGCTTTTATTGCTGTTGCTGCTGTTGATTATTGCTGCTGCGGCTGCAGAGCAAGTACAGGACTTGCTACTGCCAATACATACATGACACACTGCTGTGAGCAAGTAAGACATGCTGCTGCTGTACAATATAGCGTACATGAATTACCCGTAGCAGATCTATACAGGTGGAGCTGGGGAAGGTGGAGGGTTTCTGAAGCGTGCGGCACTGCTAGGCAAATGCTACTCATGTATTTGAAGATTGAGCATGCAGCTCATTGGCTACTAATACAGCAGGAACCAATCATCTGTGTCCTGTAGATAATGATGTGATTACAAGCAGGTGTGTTAAAGGACCTATTAGCCTGCCCATTAGAGTTTCATGCCAGAACTTTGTATTTAATTTGTATGTAATTTTGTTGTGCTGTTGTCATTTTTATTAGTTTTTGTTTTTATTTCTATTTAGCTTTAATGTATTTTTATTTCAAGTTTTGTTTTAGTAATTTTAATGCAACTTTTTTAGTTCTTTTATTTCAGTCATTTTAAATTGTTTATTTCAGATTTTTTAGCATAACAAAAATCAAAATATGGTCAGGTCAAAGTGTCTAATAATTTTTGGTTCCAAATTTTTATCAATTTTACTGGTAGTCCACTGTATGAAGAATTTTTGGGTATAATATGTCACAGTTTACTTTATTTTGCTATCCTCAGTTACATGAACTATAGTGTCCTGCACCCATAGTAAAATATATATAAAAAAAAAAAAAAAAAAAAATATATATATACCAAGCGCATTAATAGAGGGGAAGGGAAGGAAAAGATGTGGTAGAAAAAACTGTACAAGCAATAGGAATAACTGCACCCTGGAGAGGATTGTGAAACAAAACCCATTCAAAAATGTGGGGGAGATTCACAAAGAGTGGACTGCAGCTGGAGTCAGTGCTTCAAGAACCACTACGCACAGACGTATGCAAGACATGGGTTCCAGCTGTCGCATTCCTTGTGTCAAGCCACTCTTGAACAACAGACAGCGTCAGAAGCGTCTCGCCTGGGCTAAAGACAAAAAGGACTGGACTGCTGCTGAGTGGTCCAAAGTTATGTTCTCTGATGAAAGTAAGTTTTGCATTTCCTTTGGAAATCAGGGTCCCAGAGTCTGGAGGAAGAGAGGAGAGGCACACAATCCACATTGCTTGAGGTCCAGTGTAAAGTTTTCACAGTCAGTGATGGTTTGGGGTGCCATGTCATCTGCTGGTGTTGGTCCACTGTGTTTTCTGAGGTCCAAGGTCAACACAGCCGTATACCAGGAAATTTTAGAGCACTTCATGCTTCCTGCTGCTGACCAACTTTATGGAGATGCAGATTTCATTTTCCAACAGGACTTGGCACCTGCACACAGTGCCAAAGCTACCAGTACCTGGTTTAAGGACCATGGTATCCCTGTTCTTAATTGGCCAGCAAACTCGCCTGACCTTAACCCCATAGAAAATCTATGGGGTATTGTGAAGAGGAAGATGCGATATGCCAGACCCAACAATGCAGAAGAGCTGAAGGCCACTATCAGAGCAACCTGGGCTCTTATAACACCTGAGCAGTGCCACAGACTGATCGACTCCATGCCATGCCGCATTGCTGCAGTAATTTAGGCAAAAGGAGCCCCAACTAAGTATTGAGTGCTGTACATGCTCATACTTTTCATGTTCATACTTTTCAGTTGGCCAAGATTTCTAAAAATCCTTTCTTTGTATTGGTCTTAAGTAATATTCTAATTTTCTGAGATACTGAATTATATATATATATAAATGTCTGAATAATTTTTGGTTTGACTGTGTGTGTGTATATATATATATATATATATATATATAATGGGATACAAAACATGCATTGTGGCAATACTTACTTCATTTCAAGGAAAATGTTAAGCACCTTGCTTTTCTGAGTCCAAAATGCAAATTTGCAGCTTAATTTGCAGCTAAACTGAGTCTTTGTCTGTCATGGTTGCTATGTTACTAGAAGTAATTTCCACACAGACTCTTGAAGCAAATATAGATTCACATCTTGTATTTGATAAGATATGGAATGCCAGTGTGATTTTAATGACACATGTCCAGTTATATTGATCTAGACGTCAAATCCGCACATGGCAGGTCTGTCGGTACGTTTACAGACTTGTGTAGGCTGGGAGCTTTGAAAGTTTGTCTTTTTCTGTTTCTGTTAGCTAAATTTCCCTCTAAAGTTTGAACAACATCAAAGACTTTTTGACATCACAGCATATGGAATATGAAAAAAGCACCAGAGAGTGTTTTTCTGAGGATTTTTCTCTCAGAGTAGTTAGTGGAACTAAAAACTAACTAAAAAACTAAAACATGATTTTATTACTATTGTAAAGGACTTGTTCACAGGAGCTGTGATTTGGAATTTTGTTCAGCAGCAGGATTCCTTTTAGTTTTACTAATTTAGTTCTGTGTAAAAGGAGAATGCTTGACCCTCACAGTCATAATTTGTCATGGCATCTGTGTTATCTGAAGTTGGCGAAGAGGTCTGGATCAAAAACAGTCAGAATCTATCTTGTCACAATGACCCTGGCTTTTCTAGCCAATCACAATAATTGCAGTCTGCCGGAATAAGAAAACAGGCTAGATCTGTAACTTTTGCTTGTAACAAAACAAAGAAGCACTTTTTTTTTTTTTTTTTTTTCCCCTCCTAATCAAAACCAAAAGCTTCTCAAGGTTGTTTGAATGCAAGCCAGTGTAATTATGTTTGGGGCAAATATGTCAATTTTGGAAATTTTGTTAAAAAAAAATCTTTGCTTTGAGCAGTTAAACAAATGTACTTATCATTCAGAATACACTCTAAATCAGACTGTACTTAAACAAGGCACAATCTGAATGCAGGCACAGCAGGAAACATTTCAGAAAACTACATGTAACTCTCTTATCCAAGCATTTCCACATGCAGGACAATCTGTTTGACAGAACAATGTCATCCTAGGTCGCCTGCAACAGTGCTGCTCTTTGAAGCTGGTTGTTGTAGTATGGTGTCGGTAAGCCTATATACCCGAGAGACAATGGACTGACTCTATTCAGTTGTCATCTTGATATGTTTGGGTAAAAAAAAAAAGAAAAAAAAAGTGGTAACAGCTTTTTAGGATTGAATGTGACATCGAATACGAGATCGAACTGTTGCCACGCCGTCTGAAACCAACCGCCATTGTGCAGGGCCAACACAAACTGACTCTCTGCTCATGGAATCTTTCATTTTGCCACAATAGATTGCAATAGGAAACAATTGCAAGGCAATGTGCTGAGGATCTGAAATTGAAGCCTGCACCCAGAAAGGAGCTCCTGCCATCCCAAAGAGGATCACAGCCAAAGCTATACGATCCTACCGCGGCCCAGCTGAACAAATGCTGCCACAACGCTTCTTCACAGCAAGCCTTGCTCTCAAGCAAACAAACCAAGGAGAAAAAGAGAGACCACACCATGAAGGATAGTGATCTTGGCACATCAACAAACAAATACGCTTAATAACACAGCTCAGAGGTCTCAAACTGTGGAGCAATTCACCCTGCAGGTGGTACACGACATGATTCTGGAACTTTAGAAAAATAAAAATAAAAATCTGTGAGTGGCATTTAGGTGTTCAATATAGGCAGACAGCCGCAGGCTTAAAAGAGTGGCATGCTTTTGAGTACAATATTGATAATGTAACCGATCTGACAAATGAGTTGCAAGCACTTCTAGACATTTTTAGGTTGAGTACACTGACCTAAACTCCAAAATATATTTTGATATTTTATTTAGGTTTGTAAAGGTGTAATAGACATGTAATAACACTGTAATTATACATGTATTACTTTGGATTAACTTGGAATTGTTACTTTTTTTTTTTTGCTATTTCACTGAAAAATACTTCTTTCCTCATCTGACTTCTTTTGAAACAATCATCACTTAGAAATTGCTATTAAATTTCTCAAGTAATTACAAAGAATCAAGTAACACACTGAATTAAATGTGAAATTTTAAAAGTAGAAAGACTGAAATAGTATTTTCTTGCAAAACATACTCCAAAAACATAATTTATTTATTTATTTTTATTTATTTATTTATTTTTTTTTTCAAATTTGAAATGTAGATGCTGTTCTGATTTGCACAAATCTGTAAAAAAGGGAGTGAAGGGACTGATGTACCCAGCATTGAGGAAAGTTACTTTTAAAAGTAATGCGTTGCAATATTGTGTTACTCCCAAAAAAAAAGCGTTACTTAGTTACTTTTTATGGAAAGTTATATGTTACATTACTTTTGAGTTACTTTTTTCTCGCATGGGCTGTACTCTTGTTTGTTCAAAGAAAAAAAAAAAAGTTCTATTCTTGGCAAATGTCAAGGCCCTTACACATCAAAAGTGAAATGATGCGGGAGAAGAAAATTCAACACACTTACTCCCACAATACAAATAAATAAATAAAAGTGGAATGCAAATGTGATGTTTAACTAGTCATTTTTGCTTATTAGTATGCTGAATTGGATCATTGAAGGTCAACAGCAAAGACATTGGTTAGTGAGATTAAATACATAAATTATGTATTATTTAACATTTTAGTTATTGCAGATTTGCTTAATATTTTGTGTTTTACTGTTTTTATTCATTTGGAGGAATACTGAATCTGTTTTTGTGCAAGTGAGATGAGTAAATGCATGCTCACATTTAGTCTAGAAGTACAATAACTACCATGTTAACACCGCGTATACAACACCTCTGCGCTTATTTCCGATTTCTCTCAACATGAGGAGAAGAGAGTTGTCAGTCATGGGAAAACAAAGTAACTTGTGTTACTAATTCAAAAAAGTAGCTCAGATACTTTGTTGTAAATTTAAGGTGAGGCATTACTTTACTTGTTACTAGAAAAAAAAAGTAATCTGATTACATAACTCACTTTACTTATAATGCGTTACCACCCATACTTGATGACCATGACTATACGGATAATAATAAAGTTCTCACAGATTCCCCCATGCACTCAGAAATATCAGTTTGTTTAATGCTGAGGAAAAAAAAAAAAGAAAAGAGAAAACACCGGTGTGGTAGTCATTCTGATTTGATCAGCCATGGTACTTGGCCTGACAAGTTTGAAGACCACTGACTAAACCAATTTACCAATTTCAGACATTCCCTTTAACGACATACGTGAATCTAACAACAACAGAGTCTAACAACAGCAGGACAGGATCCAGCCCTTTTGACTGTCAGCACAGTGTGAACATTTCTGCAAAGCTGTGTTAACTGCCTGAGCTTAAACCCAAATTTGTTTTCAATTAGTGTCCCATTGCCGTGAAGTAGGTTCTGACAGCGGGCCAGTCACTCGGTTCTGTTCAAACTGCAGGTGGCATCAGTGATGTGCATTAGAGCCCCACAGCCCTTGTCATGCTGAGCTGAACCCAGACATAACTGGATAAAGCCAGAAAAAAGGGCTGTCTGCACCACAAGTGGAAATCTAGACTAAATCTAATACAACTTCAACCCAAGACCAGGAGCAAACGACATGGACACAACAGTCCGGAGTGTAATCCAATCTCTGTGGTTTCTTCTGCTACATCTCCATCGGCACCAAAAAAGTGGGTTCTGGTTCTATCGGTCAACTTCTTAAATACAAACCGTACCTCCACACATAGTCCTTGAGATACTTAGAAACCAATTTTGGCCAACATGTGGTCATGCAGCACAGTGTGCATGTGTTTTATTAGGTGATAGACAAATAAAGTGCATCAGAAACAATGTGTGGGAAGACCGACTCTGGCCTAAGCTGCTGTCATCTTGACTCGTGTTTCACAAGGGTTTCATTGTCAATCCACACCCCAAAAATCCTTAATATCCTCCATATGCCCATGTGAGAACAACATCTTGGGTACGCGGTTGTCTTTTCCTCAGCTTTGATCAAAACAATATTCCCTCACTAAGCTAGGCCTTCTTTTGCCTTTTCTTATTTCACTTGGATTTGACTAATAACAAAAATATATGAATAGCCCTCCTTTGACACGGCGTATCCTTTGATGAGGTTGTTATTCCGACAGCTGCCTACTCTTTTTCCAGAAGAAATGTGTGGTGTGTTGTTACACCTCAAAACCCTGCTGTGAAGCAGTTGTTGAAGGGGAAAAAAGTACTAGGGAAAAAAAAAATGAAACAAAAGAAGTGCCTAATTAAAGAGTGAAAGGTGGGATAGATGCCCCCTGAATCTCATCACAGAGGTTCCTCAGAACCTGCGGACCCATAGGAGAGGCTGTGTATTGTGTCTGGGAAGAATTCAGTCTGCTTTCAGCAGCACTCCCGCTGGTCAGCATGAGCAGAGGTTGCCAAAAACAGCAGTCACCCACATCCCCACCCTCCATTCGGGGCAGTTTGCCAGTTCCCTCTACCCCACTGCTCCATAGGGCATAGGGGAGGCGAAGGGATCAGCTTGCCCGTGGACCTGACCACCTCCAGGTCACCAGCTGAGTGTGGCATTGTAATTTGTCCAGTTAAAATGAAACCCAGAGTGCACAGGTGAGGGCCGCAGATGTGGTACTTCAGTTGGAACTTATCCAGAATGTCATAATATACACGTCAGATCTTATATCTCTGAGTCCTTGGCGTTGTCTTTAAAGAGAGAACGACTGGAAAAAGACATATAAAGAATGCAATAATGGCGATATAAATAAGTAAGGGAGAGAAAAGAGTGATTGTTCAAGGCAAAGGCTGTGCATGGGGTTGAAACTGAAGACGATTTATGTTGTTGGGCCAGAATGTTCCAATCTTTTACCAGACTCAGCTATAGAACTTGTCCCTTGATGCCCGCTGACTAGTATTTGACTGGTCTGAACCTGATTTCCTCTCATTCTCAGCTCTCAGTTTTACCATGCAGGCAAATATTTCTTCACTTTCTTCACTGTTATTCATATGGATGTGTTATTGTGTAGAGATACTCAACATACTGTACAATTTTTTTTTTTTTTAATTTTTTTTCTTGGAATCATCAGAAAAAGAAGAACAGTATATGTAAATGAAGAAATAATAGTTTATATATTATTGTTTTTATTATTCAGTTTTATTAATAAATTATGTTGCCATTGTTAATGTTATTAGGGCTGTCCTTTTAACAGTGCAATTGGTGAGATTTGTGGGAAAAATACAATTATATTCGGAATTTCCAACAAATTCAAATATTCATGTAGTCAATAAATTATTTTATTAAATTTTAATTTTTTTTTATTACTTTTTATTTCAGTTGACACTCTATTAATAATAATAACAGGGCTGTCATTTTAACACATCAATTTATGGCAATGAAATAAAAAGGTGATTAAAATTTAATTTTATTAATAATGCCTCATGACCTTGTACATATTTTTGCAATCAATTTAAGCTTGAAGTACCACCTTCATTGCAAGTCCATGTACAGTACCTCAACAAACCTCTCTGAGAGCAAATATTGATATATGCTATACATTTTTTTGTTTTTAAGTAATCTTAATATAATGAAATCACTTGTTTTAAATTATTGTATATAATTTTAAGTACTTAAAAAGCCACAGACTATATGGTTTTCATTAAATTGCTTCCTTTTAACGTTTAAAGTTATATAATATATCCAGTCTGTAATATATAAAAATGCCCTTTTTTTATTTAGTTTGGAGTAACAACTCTTCAGTTTAACTGAAACTAATGATAGTTTGTTTTTATCTCTCTCCTGTGGTGTTACAGTAATCATTTGTAATGTGCAAATTTACCTCTCGTATTTATCACAGTCTCTCGTCTCTTGAAAAAAAAAGAGGGAAAAAACACAGCTGTCCCTATTCTCCGCTACATAATACAGCCAAAATGTTCTGCATTGTAAAACACGGCTCATTTTTTTGTGATTCAGCATTAAGAGGAATAACACACCAAGCGCCACATGACCTGTCAGTTGTAATGATTGATGGTGGTTGAGGAACAAGCATAGCTGACTTAATTAAATGAATGCCCTACCCCACGCTTTAGCTTAATTACATTAGCCTTCTCTCAACCATGTTTGTTTTTTCTTTTCTTGCGGGAGGGATTGCGGTCATCTTGAGATCTTAAGGGTGTATTTGAAGGGGGGGCTCTAAAGAAGTAGGAGACTATTTCTGGTGCGACTTCAGAACAGTTAAGCGCTTGTGCTGGCATTTTGCAACGAGACATCGCCCTCTGAACTCTTGCATATTTGAGCCGTGCCTTCAGGCCAGGTCCTGCTTAACAAAACATCTGATTCATGAACTGCTGAAATGTCATATTAAGCACTGTAATGCTCAAGTTTAAAGCATAATAAAGCACACAGTAAAATTATTTATTCATTTATTTATTTAAAACCTTGGATTTACTTGAATTAAATTATGTTCAGTAGCTCCAAAAGTTATGGACACTTAAGCTACAATTAAAAATATATGAATGTCTGTGCACAGATATAATAAAACATTAAGTGAAAATGAGATGACTTTTATTTATTCACAAATTCAGCTTTTAAAAAAAGGTAATGTTAGGTGTTTAAATGATAAAATGCTAATGAAACACGCAGTCGATGTGATGAACTACACCTGTGGTACACCTTTGAGAAGTTGAGGAGAACTGCTACACCAGCTGATTAAAAGTCATTGGGAAAATGGCTAGAAAAGTGAAGTTCGTTCTGAGGGGAAACTCAAGGAAGAAAAATTATTTTCATGATTTATCACAACATTTTTTTTCTTTTGTCATATCAACTTAGATAATTAGTGTGGTTCAGATAACAATATTTTGAGTTTCAGTTGATCAAATTCATTGTATTAACTCAAATTTTTAATTTCAATGAACTAAACATTTTAAGGAAACCAGATAAACCAACAATTCTTTTTTGCAGTGTAATCCAGCATAACTAAAGAAAGTAATGTAACGTTTTAGTTTGGGGACCAGTTCTCACGATTAACTAGTGCTTATTAACTTGCATATTACTCACATATTGGCTGTTTATATTATTACTTATAAAGCACATATTGATGCCTTATTTTCCATGACCATATTCTAAATCCCTTAATCCTACCCAATACTTAAACTTAAGCTACCTTATTAACTATTAATAAGCAGTAAATTAGGGGTTTATTGAGGCAAAAGTCATAGTTAATAGTGAATATGTTCCCTAAACTAAAGTGCAACCAAATGTAAGTTTTCTGAAGTTTATTTATTTATTTATTTCACTCAAAACCCACTAGAACCAATGCTAATAAAAAGCTTTTTTTATGTCAAAATCTGCAGAATTCTGTGGTATGGATTTGTGAGCTCAGAATGACCCCAAAATATTTAATAAATGTTCAAAGAGTGGAGGAAGTATAGAACTAAGTGAATAACGGGTGAAAGTCTAGCAAATTTTCATTCACACCTTATGGCAGATTCACATCACAGTTACACTTTACCAGTTGAGCTGGTAGGAACAGAGTCGCAATAAAAAAAAACGTCAGAGTATAATGTTGGAGTGATGATCCCTGCAGTCTAGATTATCATATCAAGCATTAAACCTTGTTTCTAACTATTCTATTTTTGTTGTAGTTTTAAATAACATATGACTCATCATATGCACTTTGCCGACGAATTGTGCAGTGCTTCAAAGTTACACCAGATGTGCGTTGAAACACTCCACGTGTAATTATTAGCAAAACTGATATTTTTGTTGCATTTAAAGTAGTTATTTTAAACTGTATCACACATTCTTCCACACACACAACACGGATAAACACTCAAGCAGGTTTACACATCACACACACTTATGCTATGTCCAAACAAGTGTTGGCTGGTAGAAAGCTTTACAGTATACAATAGTCAATGTTCTGGAAAAAAAGACATGAAGATGGCTAAATAATTCATAAAAGTATATCCTGTTATATCGCAATGAATTAAAGTTTAAAAAGCCTGTCCGCATGAACAGCATCAGATCACTCTGAATTACACAGTCCTGTCATAACCGTTTCCATGCTAACTTTTCATTCGCATGACATATTCTGTAATTGCCACAATTAGTTTTGATAATTCCGTTACGAAAGTCTCCAGTGCATTAGATAAACCACCAAAACTGTTTGTCTCTTTCAACCCACGCTCAGATGTTCTTTAAGCGAAAGCCACTTACTTCTACCGAAGCCTCTCGGTCTCAGCAGGTCAGAGGGGCAACGGGAGCCTTCTGGAATTACGTATGTTTTCGATACCGACTCCAGCAGGGGAGAACGAAACTCCTGAGCTCAACAGAAGAAGCTCCCGCTGAGACGTGCGCCGTCGGTCCCGAGAATGAGGCTCATGAGCACAACGCACCTTTGTGTTTCCTTATGTTTTGGCTGCGTTTAACTTAACCCCTCAGGAGCCGAGTCTAGCGCTGTCTAACCTGTCTTTTGTTTCTACATTCCATCTCTCACACTCTTTCTTTTCTTTTTCGCAGTTATTTTGTAAGTCCACGCCTGTCGATGAGCTCACTGGGTCAGGATCATGTTTCAGCCTCGTACAGGAATTCGGAGGGTAGGCAGATTCTGAAAGTGAGCCTGAGAGACGACTCGAGGAGAAGGAGCAGGTCATGGGGTCGCGTCCCGCTGAACAAAGCGGGAGTTATGAGGGTGAGGGGTCAGGCATGCCGCAGGATGTCAGCGCTCAGGGAGAATGAACCAGCAAGGGGACACTCACAGTTCTCTCAGGCGATAGTCCTTCGAGGAATATATCAAAAACTGGATTGGGATTAGATCATATACTATGTTGTGGTAGTGCAACATACTGTATATAAAACAAAAATGTCATCTGATATCTTGTGTGTGTGTGGTGCCTATATCCAGCTGTGTGTTGCTGAGTAAAGAGCAAAATATAACTCAGGGTTGCTAAGGCCTTTCAACCTTTATGAGCTTTGGTGATATTTGATTTATGTTTGCGAGCTGGAATCCAATAAGCTGCTAACTGAGCACAACATGCTTTCGTTCATGATGCTTTATGATCCAGCGGCATGAAGGGTCATAACCGAGTCTGCTCTTTAGAGAACAAAAGCTTTTCGCACATCAAGAGATCTTCCTGTATCTGCTTGACGCACGACCGTGGAGAGAATGGCCTATGTGGACGATGTTATTATTGTTCTTTGAGTTGATTGTGTTTTTATGGGTTGACCAGCAAGAGATGAAATTCTGTGATGTTACAGAGCAAGCTTTGAATGAATCTATTATTATAAGTTAGTTATTAGAAAGTAATGTCTACTGCTTATACTGAAGAAATAAAAAAGGTTATTTTTTATGATCAATCAAACCTGTTTCAACTTTATTCAGTAGTTGAATTTGTTGAACATGTGACTTATTAATAAATGCCCACTTTCACATAAGGTAACACTTCTAAAGCCTAAAAATTGTGGCATGTGAAAAATATATTAATAAATTATTCAGCATTCCTGTAGCTCAAACAGTAGAGCATGACAACACCAAGGTCATGGGTTTGATTCAGTGCATGAACTGATAGAATATACCTTGAATGCAAGTCAGTTAAATTTGCACAGAGCCCCTAAGGGGACATGGTGATGGAAAAATACCGACCCAGTTTTCTGTTACTTGGATCTTATTAGAGCAGATTTGTGAATTGACAAAATGTTTGTCAGTTCCCGATCCACCAATACTGATGGAATCCTAAATAAGCCATTATCTCCTACAATCTTTTTTTTTTTTTTGGTCATTTTGGCCATTTTAAAGGGTTGGTTCACCCCAAAATGAAATTTTTGTCATTAATTGCTCACCCTCATGTCGTTTCATACCCGTAAGAGTTTCGTACATCTTCGGAACACACGTGAAAAAAAACTTTGATGACAGAATGCTGTCAGATTTTCTTCCATAGACTGCCTTTGCAACTGACACTTTGACGCTTCAAAAAGTTCATAAAGAGAAGCTCAAACACGCAGCACGTTTGAGCTTCCACAAGAGGTTTGTTCTTATGTTGAGCTTTTGCTTATGTTCGCTAATCAATGTTTAAAATCCTAAATTAAATCTGTTCATCATAACAAGCGATCAGTTCTCTTCAGAAAATTTGGACTAAACCGCTCAATTCATATGGATTAGTTTTCTCTTTATGATCTTTTTGAAGTGTCAAAGTGTCAGTTGCAAAGGCAGTCTATGGAAGGAAATCTGACAGCATTCTGTCATCAAAAAAAATCTTCATTTGTGTTCTGAAGATGAACGAAAGTCTTACGAGTTTGGAACGACATGAGGGTGAGTAATTAATGACATCATTTTCATTTTGGGGTGAACCAAGCCTTTAAGAACAGGGATGTGCTGAGCATAGTAATTTCATCAATAATAATAAAAACATTAAAGGGAAGCAATTATGTCTTGATTTTGTTTTTGAGGTGAACTAGAATAGTTTTTCATGTTTGAAAGTTGTTACATTGTTGCAGCACCTCTCTTGCCAGTCTGTCAGTAACACTCTGTTTATTTCCTGTCTCTATGAAGCCCCTCCTTTCGAAGAGCGCAGTGTGATCTGATTGGTCAGCTGGATCAGTGTGTTGTGATTGGTCAACCGCTTTGAACGTGTTTGGCAAGAGTTTCAACAAACTACTTACACAACCCCCCCTTTTGTGCCTTGAGCAAGAATTGATTAAATGAGGGATGTTGTAACATGTATGTTCTCCGGAAGAAAACTCAAGACTACAGTTGTTTCAGGGAGTTCGGAAACAGTGCTTCCTGATATAGAGAATAACTCCCTTTGGAGTGACTATTTGCTTTGTAACTTAGCAGACCTTTTCATGCTCAAACAGCAACATTACACACACACACAAAAGCTGAAAATGTAAAAGCATAATAGGACCCCGTTAAATTTGGCCAGGTCCAATTAAATCTCGTTGTGAATAGTGGGTTCGTTGAAGTGGTCCTAGTGATTTTTTCTTGGCTATTTTTTCTCATGCCTTCACCTGTCTAGCAGGAAGAGTGGCCTCTTTTAGTGACAGGAAATATCTGAGTGAGCACTTGAGGCAAAGATATCAGGAATCTCGATATCCACCCCCCTCCCTCATGGCAGTTTCACAAGTGCAATAGGCTAATCTCTCACACGGTTAGCGCTCTCATCTGACGGAGTGCTTTTTCCCCCGGCCAGGAATGTGGAATGAGTCACCGGCTGAGCTGAACGAGAGTTCTA
This sequence comes from Ctenopharyngodon idella, assembly GCF_019924925.1. Classification (NCBI taxonomy): domain Eukaryota; kingdom Metazoa; phylum Chordata; class Actinopteri; order Cypriniformes; family Xenocyprididae; genus Ctenopharyngodon; species Ctenopharyngodon idella. Next base: position 6,882,938 of record NC_067239.1, on the reverse strand, counting down.
TGATGGCTCACACGCACTCACACACATGGGCCGGTTCCCATGGGAACCACATCGTGGTGAACAACTTTGTTTTGTTACATTTCCTGTAGCATCCTCACATGTCAATTATATTTTGAATTTGCACCGTTGTAATCAGTAGTTTGTTTTGGGCAAAACAAAGTTCTGAACTGCTTAACCCATTATTACTTCTGAGACAGCAATACCTCTTTCAGCGCCCACATCATCTGTTGAATAAATTCAATGCAGCCTACTTGGCTGATTGTTTTTTCCTCATCCAAGATATCTGACCACACTGATTGGACGCTCACAAAGTTGGAACAGACATCAATTGTTGCCATGGCAGGAGGCAGTAAACAGGCTGGGAGGTCCGTCTTAGAAGAAAATAAACTGCTTTTAATTATACAGCTGCGTTTATTCGGCATCAGCTTAATCCTGCGGATAAAACTTGATTTATTTACAAATCTACCTATGGTCTCTAAATAAAATGTATTTTTAGATAATAATAATTAGATGCATAAAAAAACAGACATGGTTTCCTGATAATGTTGCAAATCTAGATTTGCATTTTCTCATTGGTTCGGTTTGCTTTTGCAAGGCAATATTTCAAAATTTTCCAAAATTTGTAAACAAAAGTGTGAGCAAACTGTCATTCTGAATGTTTGTGCACTGTTTATGTTCCAAGTTTAGTTTTTTGAGGCCTTTCCGAGTTACAAGATGGATGTACGGCTCCGTGGGTGCATCATGGCTTTCTTTCTAATAATCACTATAATTTCTATTTACCACATTGAGCACGAATAAAGGCCGCCACTTACGTTTCGCAAGGAGGGACATGTTTTGAATTATACAGTGATGTGCTGACCCACAGATTTTGTCTCCAAAGATGTATCAGGTAGGGCTGGCCGAAAAAAATTATCACAATATAATGTTTCATATTGATCGGTATCGATAATTATTGAAAAAAATTTAGCAGAAAAAAAAATGTTTGAATTTAACCAATTCATTTTTAATTAAGGCAAAAAACAAATATTTTTAAAAATAAAATTTAAACAAATCTTTCTAATATTTTATATGAAGATTAAATAAATAAGTGTTAAAGAAACATAGAGCTGCACAATTCTGTATAAATTGAAAAACTTTTTTGTTTGTTTCAAACTGAGATCACAATTCTGAATAACAACTAAACGAAAAAACAAAACAAAAAAAAAAAACCCATGTAATTTACTAGAGGTTCTGACAAAATATTAATTGCTGCAGTCTATTTTAAAATTTTAAATATATTTGAAATTAATTATTTAAAAAAAAAAAAAAAAAATGTTTGGATGTATGATTCAATGACACGCCCATAAATACTTTTGTTTCATTACTGGATGAATCAGTGTATTTGAAAGAATTTGTTGAATGAAGATTCAATGTCAAATACATTTTTTAACAGTCACTTGTCGCAACCTGGTGGTGAAACAATGTAATCGATAAATGCGTCATTTTCAGCGCGTTCAAGTTTCTTTCAAAAGCTGATTTGCTCTATGTTGATCGATAACATAGACATTAGTATTTATATCTGAACTATAAACTTTTATCTCAGTACTTCTGTTATAATTTGAATATTTGTAGCACAGAAATAAAGATACTGTGTGATTTGAAAACACTGTTTGTGCAGCTGTTAATACCGACATGACAACTGCTCTCTCAAGACGAACTTTGAAGTAGATCAACTGTTAGATGTAAGGAAACCATGAAACTGCCACACTGACGAGTTGATATGTCCTTTTTTATTCACAATCTCCTCATCACCGGCAGGTACAGCACTAATTTTTATGTGTTTGTGTGTTCTGATCTCATGTGGCGATTGCTCAACTGAACTCCACAGCAACTTGTTTGCGTGTCACTCATAGCGCGTCTGTTTGTGATCCAGGGACGGAGCGAGAGTTGTTCATGCAACCGAACTTCATGTCTGTTTACATTTTAATGGATTTAAGTGACTCTATATCGAGAGTTATATCGAAAAAATTTTCTATCGTTATCAATTAAGACGTACCGTCGATAAATATCGATACCGTTTTATCGCCCAGGCCTAGTATCAGGTATACTCATGATTATTGTATATATATTTTGGCTGGTTCTTTGGTCCGATTGGATTGCATTCTCACTAAAAGTGATATTTTCCAGAGTTCCTTCTGAAATGATTTTGAACTGGCTGAAATAAGTCATCGATAATTACAGTCTTACTTCTTGCTTGAACCTACGTAGGTTTGTAAAAAATGTGCATAATGCCAGCCTATGGTCTTCATTCGCTGCACGTAAACAATGTTCACTTTACCCCACCCTCAAACACTGTAGCTGAGACCTGGAAGAGTTTGGTTCGTGTTGTCAAAATGTCGAGAAGACGCTGCTTTCTGAACTACGAAAACAAATCTACTTTGCATGTACTTCCAAAGGACTCGGACTCGAACTGATACAGTAAAATCGACTCCATCGTTACTGTTTGTATTACTGTGTATCAAGCGCTGAGGAAGCATCCGGAGCTGAAATTCAGATATGTTAATGGCCGTTTTGTTTCCGACACATGCCTTAATGGCAATTAAAAAAGACTGGGCCATCTCACCAATCAGAGCAGACTGGGCATTCGGACCAATCACAGCAGAGTAGACCAATCTCAACAGACTGGGCCATCTGACCAATCACAGCAGAGTAGACCAATCACAACAGGGGCACGTTCAACCTCAAACCGGTGCGCAACGTTTTGCTATGGTTTATGGGTTGAACGACATGTTTCCTGGAAACGGTGTGCAACGGGGTTTGAGATACGTTTTCTCTTGTTTGATGGGTGTGTAAAAAAAATGTCAGCACAATCAGCAGCAACATGTATATAAACCACAGGGTATTAAAGAGACAGCTCGCACAATAGGTCCAAGTAAAGTCGTTTACAAATGTGTCCGCTGCAGCTCTGTATACGCAACAATTGAAGATATTAGAAGACATGTTTGTCATAAGAGTTTTATAGTAAAAATATTGCATATCAATTCTTCAAAAAAAACACAAAGAATGGTCTTCTCAGCTGCCATAGTTGCAACTCTTGCATCATCAGAACAGGGTGTTCAACGCACCACCGTTTCCGTTTAAAAAACGCTTTGCAATGTTTTGTCGGGGCTGAACGCAGCCCTGATTAGGCATTCGGACCAATCAGAGCAGAGTAGACCAATCACAACAGACTGTCTGATCAGATAAGAGGTGATGGTGCAATGTATATTATGAGAAAAATAAAGTGTTTTTTGACCTTAGATACACATAAACCTATTTTAGGAGACCTCCAAAGCAAAATTAGGAACCTTTAAAATAACATAATAGGGGTACTTTAAGTGATAGTATTATTAAATGAGAGAGAAAAAAATAAAAATAATAATAATACCATAAATATAAAAATTAAGCCACACAACTGTGTATAAACAGTGGTGAGCTGCTGATTGCAAACACCTCTGAATAAATTGGCTTAATTTACACATGAAAGAAAATATCCAAGCACCTTTTTTTTTCATCACTCTACTCAGAAAACACAAGCTGGGCTGTGGTGGAAATAGCGAATGAAAGCTGCCATTTCTGGAGCAAACTACTGCTTCTCTTTCTGCTGTTTTGAGTCCTAAATGAAAAACATATTTGGAGAAACCTCAGCAACTCTCTTGCTGTGAGCCCATGGCCCTCTTATATGTCCCAGTTAGCACAAGCCTGTGCGTTGAATGGCTGGGTAATTACATCATTTGGAAGTGGCGTGAAAGCACTTTACAAGACGATGTAACTGAAATGCTTTATTGCTTTCAGAACGGCCAATTAAAAGACAACACCTGGACCACAGAGGGGCAATAAAATGGCCGCTTCCTCCAAACGAGGGAAAGCAGCATGCTTTCGTGTTGAAAGAAACTATGGGAGCTTGTTTTTCCTTCCAGGTTCTGTTTTTATTCACTTTTCTACTCTGAACGTGGCTGACAATACAGCCTCACATTTGCACACGTGGACCATAAGTCACCCGTCTGACATGGACGTAACAGAATTAATAAAACCCATTTCCTACGGGGGACATATGGCCTGGGTACAACATAAACTTGTTCAGGGCACACTGCTGAAAAGGAAAACAGCTCTTCTTATACCTCTTCTGTCCACACCCAAACCTTTCACTCTTGTTCTGTCATTGCTTTGCTGTAGTTTCCTTGTGTAACAGGAATTACGTTCATCAGATTAAACAGGAGCCTGCATTCATTCAACCAACCATAAACTACCCAGACAGGGTTTGAAATAAGGCATAGTGATACAACGATAATGTGGATACACTGACTTATGTTCGCACACACACTTCCTTCCCTCAGCATGCCTTCTTTTGAGAGATCTATTCAGCGTGTGGAAGTCAGGGATCATCATGCTAATAAGACAGAGTCAGAACAGCTACTGTATTAATAAAATCCTGCTGCTACAGATTCAGACTTTAAAAAAGCCTCTCGCCACCCACAGCGCTGAATTAAGAGAGAGAGAAAAATGACAAGAGTAAATCCTGTCGAGTTAAACGAAATCTTTTACAATTTTTTTTAGGATGTTAACATACTTGAGTCTTCTTTTAAAGAACCAAACTCAGGCATCTTTTGCCCTGTTTTCTCTCTCTCTCTCTCTCTCTCTCTCTCTCTCTCTCTCTCTCTCTCTCTCTCTGGTATTAAAATCATTCACAAGGAGTGATTCGATCACAAATGCTCAGTATCAAATGTGTATATATGAATAATGTAGGGACTTTTCCGCTTTTAAGACGGTTATTTATTTATTTATTTTTTAAAGCCATACATAATTGGAGACATAATTGAAAACATTTTTCAAGCACCTTATTATGACCTATATTTACGTTTTAAAGTCATGCACCCTCTAGCTAGCGTAAAAATAATGACAGTGTCGTGTTGCGTCTGTTGTCATGAAATGACGTATGACTGTTGTTACCATTTAAAATGCGTGTTCGTTTAAATGCAATGTGTGGACTTTTTACACGGTCCCTTACCCGCCATTTGACCTATTTCCATTTAATGTAACCTTCGTTCATCTTAGAAACACAAATTAATATATGTTTGATGAAATCTGTGAGGTATCTGACTCCTCCATAGACAGCAATTTAACCACCACTGTCGAGGCCCAGAAAGGTACTAAAGACATCGTTAAAGTAGTCCACGTGACTGCAGTGGTTCAACCTTAATTTTATGAAGTGACAAGAATACTTTTCGCGCGAAAAAAAAAAAGACTTTATTCAACAATATCGTATTTTATGTGTCATTCTCGTATGCTGTTTACTTTCAGTGCTTCCAGGTTCTACGTCAGAACAGAATTTTCATTTTTGGGGGAACTAACCCTTTAACTCAGTGGTTGGGTTTGTCCATATTTGGCCCAAATTTGGGTTGAAACAACCCAGCATTTTTTAGAGTGTACACATACACATGCATACACACATACACACAAGCATAAATTTATAAATAATGGCACATACATATTTCCATAGCTAAAGAAATTTATATTGTGTAATAAAATAATATGTGTGATATAAAAACATGTTGTTTCCAAAAATGTATTTTTCTTTTACATTGTCACTGTACTTAAAATAAAAGTAAAAAAAAAGTATTAAAGTATATATATATATATATAAAATACATTAAAATAGATTAAAATCTGTTAAAATGAGCAAACTAATTGCGATTTACTTTCATGATTTTAACCAGTGTTTTGAAACTTGAATGAATAAATGAATGAAAAAAAGAGTTTTTGTCTTTTATATTTATATCATATTTAAGCAATTTGACTTCCAAAAATGATAATTAGGTCAGAAAAAAAATTGCACTTATAAAGGTAAAAATTTCCATAAAAGGTAAAAATTAATTTAAACTTATTGGACAAGTTAATTTCTGTCAATGCTGTGAACTAACCATTGAACAGAATATGAAGAATGTCAAAAGCTTTGGGGGTAAGCTGTAACCAGCACTGTAACACACTAAATATTGTTATCGACAAAATCCCAGAAAATTTCAAAATTGTAACTAGAATATTATATCAAATGTTATTTATTCTTCTTGGTATTAATATATTATTAGAATATTAGTGATTTTTTTCATCACTTCTCACTGCTTTAAACTCCTTTAAGCTTCCATTGTCATGGAAAACTGAAGGAAGACCTTTGAGCTTGAGACACTTCAACTAGATGTAAGAACACCCTAAAAAAGGCACAAAGTTCATTGTCAGCTTCAGTTTCATCGAGCATTGCTCTGAGTACAATTAAATCTAGTCACTTTAAAACCTCTTCATACTAGAGTACACCACAAATCATCTTTATTTGATTTAAAACTCTCCCTGTTGGGGTATTGATTCAATCCTTCCGTCTCCATAAATAAGCCACGTTGCCTGTATGGAGAGGCCAGCAGGTCTGCTCTCCACCTGTGGATGCCAAGGCTGCATCGGATCTAAATGGCATCCATTTGAGTCACTGAAATATTTATAGATGCTCCCAGCCCCGGGGAGAGTGGATTGTGTGTCTAAAACTGGTATAGTAACACTGCAGCTTTGTCTCTATGGGCACAGACGGGCGATACAGTGAATTAATAACGCCATTGACCTTTCCATGGCTCCCATCTATTTAGAGAATCTGATATTTGTTAATGTAATAAAAACTGTGGAAATATAAAGAGGAAAGAGAGGGACCATTCACAAAATATGATGACAAGCATGTCCCTTGACTTTTGAGTCATGAAAAACATTTCAAATATTCAAGAAACCTCGTATTAAAGGCGTAATTTCATAATGTAACATTTCTTTGAATACAACGTAACATGGAATGGTTTGACTCTATATTCTTTTGCACATGAGAAAAAAATCAAGTGCTTCATGTGCTTGAAATGTCCCCTTCAACTGGTGTACTACTTCTATGATATTTATAGTAATTATTCACTCTAAAAAATACTGGGTTAAAAACAAACCAAGCTGGGTCGAAAATGGACAAACCCAGTGATTGGGTTACATGTTTGCCCAATGTCCTGAGCAGTTTTAACCCAACTGTTGTTTAAAAATTACTATATGGCTGGCTTAAAATGAACAAAAAATAAGTTGGAAATTAAAAATCAGACACATAATTACTAGAGGCAACGATAATAATCGAAAGTTGAACATTTAACAAGCAATTTAATGAATGTTTATTGTTTAATTATAACCTGAATTCCGGAAATGTTGGGTCGTTTTTTTTTTAAATTTGAATAAAATTTGAATAAAAAAACTAAAAGACTTTCAAATCACATCAGCGAATATTTTATTCACAATAGAACATAGATAACATAACAAATGTTTAAACTGAGAAATTTGACACTTTTATCCACTAAATGAGCTCATTTCAAATTTGATGCCTGCTACAGGTCTCAAAAAAGTTGGCACGGGGCAACAAATGGCTGAAAAAGCAAGAAATTTTGAAAAGATTCAGCTGGGAGAACATCTAGCAGCTAATGAAGTTAATTGATATCAGGTCTGTAACATGATTAGCTATAAAAAGGATGCCTTAGAGAGACAGAGTCTCTCAGAAGGAAAAATGGGCAGAGCTGTGAAAGAGTGCATAAAAAGATTGTGGAATACTTTAAAAACAATGTTCCTCAATGTCAAATTGCAAAGGCTTTGCAAATCTCATAATCTACAGTGCATAACATCATCAAAAGATTCAGAGAAACTGGAGAAATCTCTGTGCGTAAGGGACAAGGCCCGTGGTCTCGGGCCCTCAGATGTCACTGCATCGGCATGATTGTGTCAATGACATTACTAAATGGGCCCAGGAATACTTCCAGAAACCACTGTCGGTAAACAAAATCCGCCGTGCCATCTGCAGATGCCAACTAAAGCTCTATCATGCAAAAAGAAAGCCATATGTGAACATGGTCCAGAAGCACTGTTGTGTCCTGTGGGCCAAGGCTCATTTAAAATGGACTGTTTCAAAGTGGAAAAGTGTTCTATGGTCAGACGAGTCCAAATTTGACATTCTTGTTGGAAATCACGGACGCCGTGTCCTCCAGGCTAAAGAGGAGGGAGACCTTTCAGCGTGTTATCAGCGTTCAGTTCAAAAGCCAGCATCTCTGATGGTATGGGGGTGCATAAGTGCATATGGTATGGGCAACTTGCATGTTTTGGAAGGCACTATGAATGCTGAAAGGTATATAAAGTTTTTAGAGCAACATATGCTGCCCTCCAGACGATGACTATTTCAGGGAAGGCCTTGTGTATTTCAGCAGGAAAATGCAAAACCACATACTGCAGCTATTACAACAGCATGGCTTCGTCATCCAGATCTTTCACCTATAGAGAACATTTGACGCATCATTGAACAAAAATACATCAAAGATGACCACAAACTCTTCAGCAGCTGGAAACCTATATCAGGCAAGAATGGGATCAAATTCCAAAACTCTAGAAACTCATAACCTTGATGCCAAGACGTCTTCAAACTGTTTTGAAAAGTAGAGGAGATGCTACACCATGGTAAACATGCCCCTGTCCCAACTATTTTGAGACCTGTAGCAGGCATCAAATTTGAATTTGCTTATTTTTTTTGCATAAAATTGTAAAATTTCTTAGTTTAAACATTTGTTATGTTATCTATGTTCTATTGTGAATAAAATATTGGCTCATGTGATTTGAAAGTCTTTTAGTTTTCATTTAATTCAAATTTAAAAAAACGTCCCAACATTTCCAGAATTTGGGTTGTATATTCATTAAACTCGTTAATTGTTAATTTCCAACATATTTTGAGTTAATTTTAAGCAAGCAATATAGTAATTTTTAAACAATAGTTGAGTTAAATAAAGCTACCCAGCAGGTTGTGCAAACATTTAACCCAACCCAATCGCTGAGTTTTTAGATTTTCAACCCAACTTGGGTTGTTTTTAACCCAGCATTTTTTAGAGAGTTATTATTATTATTATTATACTCATTTTGTTTTCCTAGGTTAAGAATTATTATAGCATTTGTGCAAAAAACAAATCAATGAATGTAATAATAATCAGTGAATGTAAAAAATATAATATAAATCGTATATTTAAAAAAGTAAATTTAATAATAAAATACATTTAATTTAATTGCATTTAATTGAATGTCCTTGATTGATTACAATGATGCTATAAAACTTTTTCAGTTTTTATGACTTAATCGAAAACTTTCTTTTAAGTTGCAAAGTAGCAAGTCTGCTGGGCAAGCTGCTTAAATTCTGTTCATTGTCCCCCAATATCTTTTCTCATCTTGTTTAGTGTGTATATGCAAAGAAGAAAACATATTAGGAAAGTCCCTTTTGTTCTGTTAGTATCTTTGACTATTGGAATTTGTTTCCTCCAGGTCACCTGATCTGGTTCAGGTGTGTAAGCTGATCTAGTTTCCCACCCTTTATCTTCCTCTACAAGAGAGCCCTGCAGATACTCTGCATTTTACCAGACAAACTTCTTTCATAATTATAGACACATGTATTCTCACAAAAATCCTATATATGTGTCGACTTAGGCCAGAAACATAATCTAAAGGCCAACACATTGCAAGTACAAAATCTTGTAGACAGGACAAAAAAAAAAAAAAAAAAAGTCTTGCATTCCCATACTTGCATGGTTTGGCCCTAAGTAATACCTTACAAAGAATTGTGGTGTCCCTCAGGTTTCTGTCTGTGGAGCGGAGATGACTCATGATGGTTTAATATGATCACTTAATCACAAACCGCCCTCATCCTGATCTACCTGTACACAGCTTTAACAACTATTACATAAGACAACCTATATCATCTGCACTTCCTGTCGGCCTTCAGCTCCATGTTCCAATGTAGCAGCTCTCATGGCCTCCTGCTGCTGCTAATGGATGCTGACAAACTTTATTGCATTCGAATGGGTCTGGGGTTCCTTTTTGTCTTTCTTTGAACAAAAGAGCTGTTCACAAATGGCTTCGCCGAACCCCTGCGTGTTTATTAACTCTGGAGCAGACTGAGTTTTCCACTACCTGGAACTTCCAGAGTTAATCCTGTGTAAACACACCATGATTATAGAAACTCCTCAATACACCATTTACACACTCCATGCCCTAGTTTTTCTCTCTTAGAAGGGAATTCTCCAGAAATAATTGTGTAAGTTAATAGATTTTTTGCATGTGTTGTTTTAGCACCAGAATCATTCTGGAATTAGGCAAATTAGGTAATACTACAAACACGGCTGATCTAGTTTCCCACCTTTTATCTTCCTTTCCAAGAGAGCCCAGCAGATACTCTGTATTTTGCCAGACAAACTTCTACATACATTTTAAAATCATAAATATACACTACCATTTAAAAGTTTGGGGTCAGTAAGATTTTATTTATTTATTTGTTTTACATTTTTACTTTTACTTTTAAGATAACTTTAAGCTCAACTGTATTCAACATCGATAATAATGAGAAATGTTTCTTGATTATCAAATTAGAATATTAGAATGATTTTTGAAGGATCATGTGACACTCAACACTGGACTATTGATGGTGAATAGAAAACAATTATATTTTTCTGTGTTTTTGGTTTTTGGTCTTGGTGAGTATAAAAGACTTCTTTCAAAAGCATTAACAAATATTACTGACCCTAAACTTTTAAATAGTAGTAATACACAGTGTGTGTGTGTGTGTGTGTATATATTATATATATATATATATATATATATATATATGCAGTCGTGTGAAAAAGAAAGGACACCCTATTGAATTATGTGGTTTTACGTAGCAGGACATAATAAAAAATCATCTGGTCCTTGGCAGGTCTTGAAATTATGTAAATACAACCTCAACAACACATGGCATATTACACCATGTGGTTATTTATTTAACAAGAACTAGGCCAAAATGGAGAAGCCATGAGTGGCAAACTATGTACACCCTTATTGCTTCCATAGGAATCAAGAGGGTAAGTAGCAGTCAGATGCTGCTAATGGCTTTGATTAATTGATCATCAGAAAGTGTGATCACCTCTATAAAAGCAGAAGTTTTGGCAGTTTGCTGGTCTGAAGCTTTCAGGTGTGTGTTAACACAATGCCAAGGAGGAAATACATCAGCAATGATCTTAGAGAAGCCATTGTTGCTGCCATCAGTCTGGGAAGGGTTATATGGCCATTTCTAAACAATTTGAAGTCCATAATTCTACAGCAAGGAAGCTTATTCACAAGTGGAAAACAATCAAGACAGCCTTTCCAATCTGAGTGGACGTCCCAGCAAATTACTGCTCAGAGAAATTGTAAAACACCCAAGAACTACACCTCAGACTCTACAGGCCTCATTTAACGTGTTAAATGTTAAAGTTCATGACAGTAAAATTAGGAGAAAAAAAAAAAAAAAAGACGGGACAAGTATTGCATGTTTGGAAGGGTTGCCAGGAGAAAGCTTCTTCACTCTAAAAAGAACATGGCAGCATGGCTTCAGTTTTCAAAGTTGCATCTGAGCAAACCACAAGACTTTCTGGAACAATGTCCTTTGGACAGACAAGACCAAAGTGGAGATGTTTGGCCATAATGCACGGCGCCACATTTGCCGAAAACCAAACCGCCTATCAGCACAAACACCTCATACCAACATACCGGCCCGGGGCATCTTGCAGTCCTTGAGTCGACTATGAACTCCTCTCTATACCAAAGTATTCTAGAGTGAAATGTGAGGATTTCTATCTAACATCTAAAGCTTGGCCGAAATTGGTTCATGCAACAGAACAATGATCCAAAGCACACCAGCAAATCTACAACAAAATGACTGAAATAGAAAAAAAATCAAAGTGTTGCAATGGCCCAGTCAAAGTCCAGACCTCAACACAATTAAAATACTGTGGCGGGACCTTAAGAAAGCTGTGCATAAACAGATGCCCACAAACCTCAATGAACTGAAGCAACATTGTAAAGAAGAGTGAGCCAAAATTCCTCCAGAAAGATGTGAGAGACTGATAAAGTCATACCGTATACAGTGCGTGCAGAATTATTAGGTACGTTGATTTTCTGATCATTTTTTTTTTTTTCCCAGGCACATATTACCAATTACAAACCACATTAATCTTAATAACTACTGTTAATTTTGTATTTAATCATTTATAGGTGATATTTAATTGTTCATGAAGGCTGGAAATGAAAAACACCTTATATTTAGGTGTGCATAATTATGAGGTACAGTACGTTTACTTTTACAGATAAAATGAGCCAAAAAAGACATTGAACTCAGACTGAAAAGTCAAAATTTATTAAATGCTCATGAGAAGGATGCAATACTAATGCAATACTAGAAATTGCAGTTAAGGCATGACCATTGGACAGTGAAATGCTCATTGGGTCAGCAGGGTCAGATAAAAATAGGTGGAGAAGAAAAGACACATGTTAACTGCAAAGAATTAAGAATTAAGTATCAGGAACCATTTAGTCTCCAGCGCCAGAACTGCAACCTACCTGGAGTCTCCAGAAGTGCAAGGTGTCAACATCTCAGAGACTTAGGTTAAGAATTTATCTTCCAGAATCTGGCAGTAAGTTTTGGGAGTTCATTTTCAGTCCATCTCCTACCCTGAAGTCTGTTTTGCAGAGATGGACTAAAAATGAAAAATGAGTCTTCATGTATTTCACAACACTTCAGCTTGTGATTCTTATTAAGTGGGGGTCATTTTTTAGGATTCTTTACCTAACCTAAGTCTCTGAGATCTTGACACCTAAAAGTGGCTCTACAAGCAATTGAATCATATGGTGTACTTAGTCACCTATGGCTTCTCTATTTTGGCTTAATTTTTTTAAATAAATAATGACATGGTATAATATGTCATGTGTCATTGTTCATTTGAAGTTGTATTAACCTAATTTTAAGGCCTACTAACCAGATGATGTCCCGATACGTATAACCATAGAATTCAATAGGGTGTCCTTTCTTTTTCACATGACTGTATATGCAGTATTTTACAGTGTAATTAACTTGCTTAGACATCAAGTTGTGGTGCTCATATTAAAAGCTGATCCTATCACAAACACACATCAGAATACTCCTGACTTAATTTGGGGATTCTAAAATTGAACTATGAAGATGTGGATTCCATCCATTGTTTTCACATTTGGCAAGGCGCCAGTGTTCAGATATGCTCTAAATGCAGCGTTTTCATTGAGGGGACTCTTCTCCCTCCCTCCCTGACACTTAGGGAGATGGCCAGCTGTTGAATTCATCAGAATGTTCCCTTAATGTCTTCCACTACTCTGTTTTTTTATGGCATGTGAAGTGGATGACTGGGCATCCGGCTGACTACATACTGCCGGTCGGTCAGTTGGTCAGTCTGTCGTCCATCTGTCCGTTTATTTTAGATGCCGATGATTCCAGGCGGCACATACAGAACTATATACTCTCAAATTAGATGTCAAACAATATCATGGCATCTAAATAGAATGGCTTTTTAAGAGCAGACTTCTCTAAAACACCAGTAATTGCTGTATCTCTCTAGCACCCACCTATAATTTTGATTCTGCACCGAGACGTATAATTTATCTGCCTGAAATAGCAAATTCAGTTCTAATGTTCAGGTAGTTCTCCATCGCTTTGTCAGAACAAATCTATATCTAAATCCTAAACTTGTCTAATGACTCTTATTTCCACAGTGGACAAAAATACTTTTCTCATAGAATCAAGTACGTTATATTGTGGTGTCTGACGCTTTGTTTTATGATTGTCTCAGATCTCTGGGGCACAAATCTTCATTCTTCAATAAGAGTATGGACCAATGCCAATTTATCATTACTGTTGGACTGTAATTTCAAGAACTGCATATATGACAGAATATATATATATATATATATATATATATATATATATTTTTTTTTTTTTTGTAATATTGTAGATATTATAATATATATTTATATATTTATACAACAGTTCTCTCTGGTTCTCGAATCTGACTGACTGAGAGGTCTTTCCAGCCATGCGATATTCTACCAGTACCACCACGGGAACCGTTTCACAGTTAGAATCACTCCGCTGTCAGCATTTTCACAGCGAATGTCATGGCGGACGAGCAAACCCACCATATTTGTATACAACCCGAATTCCGGAAATGTTGGGACGTTTTTTTAAATTTGAATAAAATGAAAACTAAAAGACTTTCAAATCACGAGCCAATATTTTATTCACAATAGAACATAAATAACATTACAAATGTTTAAACGGAGAAATTTTACACTTTTATCCACTAAATGAGCTCATTTCAAATGTGATGCCTGCTACAGGTTGCAAAAAAGTTGGCACGGGGGCAACAAATGGCTGAAAAAGCAAGACATTTTGAAAAGATTCAGCTAGGAGAACATCTAGCAACTAATTAAGTTAATTGATATCAGGTCTGTAACATGATTAGCTATAAAAGGGTTGTCATAGAGAGGCAGAGTCTCTCAGAAGTAAATATGGGCAGAGGCTCTCCAATCTGTGAAAGAGTGCATAAAAAGGTTGTGGAATACTTTAAAAACCATGTTCCTCAACATCAAATACATCATCAAAAGATTCAGAGAAACTGGAGAAATCTCTGTGCGAAGACCTTTATTGGATGCCTGTGGTCTTTGGGCCCTCAGACGACGCTGCATCACACATCGGCATGATTGTGTCAATGACATTACTAAATGGTCCCAGGAATACTTCCAGAAACCACTGTCGGTAAACACACTCCTCTGTACCATCTGCAGATGCCAACAGCTGGAAACCTATATCAGGAAAGAATGGGACCAAATTCCAACAAAAAAACTCTGGAAACTCATAACCTCGATGCCCAGACGTCTTCAAACTGTTTTGAAAAGAAGAGGAGATGCTATATCATGTTAAACGTGCCCCCGTCCCAACTATTTTGAGACCTGTAGCAGGCATAAAATTTGAAATGAGCTCATTTTGTGCATACAATTGTAAAATTTCTGTAAACCTTTGTTAAGTTATCTATGTTCTATTATGAATAGAATATTGGCTCATGTGATTTGAAAGTCTTTTAGTTTTCATTTTATTTAAATAAAAAAAAAAATGTCCCAGCATTTCCGGAATTCGGGTTGTAGATACTACTGTTATTTTGTAACGGAATGTAGTTTTAAGAGGTTTTTTTAGGTGAGAATATAGTTGTTTAGACCTCAGATATGCAATTTATATGTAAATATTGCGCCTCTTTTTAAAAATTTGTTTAGACGCTTTTGGAGATGCGAGCTCTATGCCGTCAACAACCGCTCAGTGCTCATGTGCTCGCAGTACATCTGTTTGCTTGCGTTTATTTCCTATGTTACTTCTTATACTGTTATAATGGTTATTGTTGTTAATTTAAATATTACTGTTCAATAAATAATATTTTATATAAATAACATGCCATATTTTTCGGTATTGAGAAAGAGTCCTTTAGTGATTTCGACTTCATTGAAAGTTACATTAATACGACATTAGATGGCGGCAAAGACTGTGAGTGTGTGAGTCAGTCGGAAATACTTTCATATTGAATTGGACTAAAACAAGGAAACAAGGACATTGTTTTTACTTTAAACAACATCTTACGAGACACAACTGACAACTGCATTGACTAGCGCTGTCATGGGAGTGATGACAGTCTGATATTAAAAGGACAAAGACAAAGATCGCTTTCCTCAGCGGACATTCGAACTGATTTTGTGATTATGAATATGCGATTTACCTGAATAATATCAGCTAGATGCAGGTAATACGCTCCCTCAGGCGATCTCTCTCTCTCATAATACTCTACATATTACAATGAGTTTCAGTGAAGCGACTCAACATTCCTTCATTACTAGAGACATTTTAGAATTAGTAACGGAGGCTTGGGCTCAACTGTTAAACTGTCAACTTGAGATTTGAATTTGTGGTGGAAGGAAGTAGTTTCTCACAAAAGAGGGTTTTTAAAGACAATCTGTTGGTGTTTCTTATTTATTTACATGCTTGTGCTGTCGAACTGTTGTATAAACACAATATCACACTTATAGCCGTGCGACATGGCTGTATATCAGCCGTAGGCTCGAGGCCGCAGGCCAATTGCCATAGGTAATCACAGTGTTGGGGTTCAAAAGGTACCTTAAAAGTATTCCATACAACTTCAGTGATTTAATCCAAGTCTTGTATAGCGATGAAGAACGGAGCAAAAGTTAAGTGGTTATTCTGTTTTGTACCTTTAATGTCTTAAGCCCACAGTGATGTTCATGGTGTGAAGGAAGAGTATCATGTAGCTTGTTTAATTATCTCAATCAGGTCCATTAAGCTTCATCAGAACAAGCATACATTATATTTCATGGTGCTCTCGTCTGCAGTCATTATCGGCCTGTTGGACACGGATGGTTTGTTCCGTCTTTTTCTCTTATTTCTGTTTCTCCCTGGCAGATCCTCATTACCGGAATATGACATGGTGCGCTTTAACGTCTTCAGAGGGTTTCCGGGAACTTGCCTCTTGTAAGTCCATGAAGAGAATAAGGAGAGCTGATTATACACTCTACGGGGGATGATGTAATGATAGGCCATCAAACTGGGACAATGGGATCATGATTAGCCTTCCGATTAAGGCAATTTAAATTTTAATAAAGTAGCGTCTCTCTTGACAGGTGACCATTTTGAAAGAGGCCATGCTGATGGGTTTAATGAGCGTGGTCGTTACATTTGTAGAAGTTATTTTTGTAAAACAAAACAGGAAAATAAGAAAGAAGAAAATGAAGAAAGGAAACTATTTCCGTTTGACTTCAGTAACTGACCCTATCTCTGTTCCGTCCTCCTTATTGGAGATAAGGTGTATCATATTCCCCCTGTGGATTTGTAAGTTCATGTGTGTCTTTTTGCCCCCGCACACCTTTTATGAATGATTCGGTTTCCTTTGAAGGGAGTTAAACACTCAATCTCCCATTTGTGGGGCGGAATAGACATATAATATGTTTTAGTTTTAAAGGTCACAGGTTGAGGACTTATCTCAATGGAAGTCTGTGCCATGTTGAAAGCCCTGACAGCTGATTGGTCAATTGAAAGGCTGTTTCAGCTGTTTTGAAGAGTGCCTTTTGTCTTCAGATAACAGGGAATATTTAAAGCCAGCCGAGATATTCCGCTTCGGGCGCTTTTACCTCTCAAATGGTGTAGCATATTTCAGTAATTGGCCAATCTTTCTTAAACAAAAGGCTTTCTGTGAGAACTTTGACTTTTCAGAGGATATTATCTGTGTCAGACTGTTAGTGTTTATTTAGCTGTAATGGCTGTTTACAATTGAGATGTTTGTGGATTTTACTTTGAGAAATGTGGTTTGCACCATTGGATGGTTTTAACTATAGCATTTCCTTAAAGCATCAGTCTTACAGTAGCATGTTCTGTATAGTAACTGAAATGACTTAATATGGGACAAATAAAAAGCTTCTCTCTGGCTGAGATTAAAGCTGTTAAGATGACTTTACTTATAAATCTCTATTGTACTGCCTTAAAATGGTTGAAAATACAACCCTGATGAAAGAATATGGAACATTTTTGAAGATTAGTCAGTTAATTATAATAATTGTTTGTTTATATAGTGCTTTCGCGAAGCACAAGGACGCGTAACAAAAAGATGAATAAGCATAACCAAAAAGAGCAAGACAACAAGAAAAGGGAAAATCAAAACCACATGCAGAGTTCTGCAGGTAAATTGCATTCATAAAACAGTTCAATAAACAATAAGTCAATATTGAGAAATGTATGTTTTAGACACAGTTGGCCAGTTATTTTGTCTATTTTCAACAACTGCTGCTTGTCCAATCACATTATAGAGGATGAGACTATTGTTTATTGTAAGTTTTCTTTAAATCTGTTTATAAATGTTACATTTTACAGATTATGTTGTAAAAAAAAAGTTTATAAGGTGAACTTAGCCCAGCATTCTAGTCAATATGTGCTGACATTTGGGTTAAATCAATGTGCAACACAGCTGGGTTGAAATGCACAACTTTGCTGGCTTAGTTTAATAACCCAACATGTTGCCAGTGTAACATTTTTAGTCCAAGGAAGATGAAGATAGGTGAAGTAGTTCAAAAATAGCAGCCTGGTTTATTAAATAAAGCAAACCAAATATTCACAAGGGTGCAAACACAACAACAGCATGCATAGCACAAACAATACCAGACAATGAACTAAATTAACTCAGAGACTTAGGGTATGTTTACATGACAATGTTGGAGTGAAAATGGAAGTTTTTCCTTTGTGTTTTTTTTTTTTTTCACGTACAGATGACGGCGTTGTCAAAACGATCCACATTCACACGGATCCACGGAAACGACTAAAACAATTTAAAAATTTACATTTCTGTAGTTTACACAGACAAGATAATGGTATCATTTTCAAAAACTTAAACTTTTTTCAAATGTTTGCATTTTCAGGCCCCCAAAACGTTGTGTAAATGAATGGCCAAAACGCATATAAAGTCTCCTGTGAAAATGGTTTAGTGTAAGCAGCCCCTTAAATACACAAGGATAATGAACTCAAATACGAACAGGTGTGCTAATTAATCAAAAACTAGTGTAACCAACAAGAAGCGGGAAAATGAAACATAGGAAACAGAAAGATCTCTCATTCTTCATTCCATTACTTAAAACAGTATATTTATTCATCATAAGCCCTTTCTTAAAGAGTTAGTTCACCCAAAAATGAAATTTCTGTCATTAATTACTCACCCTCATTTTGTTCCAAACCTGTAAGACCTTCGTTCATCTTTGGAACACAAATGAAGTTATTTTTTAAGAAATCCGAGAGGTTTCTGAACCACCCATAGGCAGCAATGTCATTGCAACTTGGTCCAAGGTCCTAAAGACATCGTTAAAATAGTCCACGTGACTACAATAGTTCAACCTTAATATTATGAAGCAACGAGAATACTTACTGTGTGCAAAAACAAACAAAAATAATGACTTTATTCAACAATTTCTTCTCTTCCCTGTCATTCTCCTGTACTCTTGACATGGTAAACACAGTGCAGCGCTTCCTGGTTCTATGTCAGAATGCTGGATTTCATCAAATTTATCTTAATTTGTGTTCTGAAGATGAACAAAGGTCTTATGGGTTTGGAACTACATGAGGGTAAGTAACTAATGACAGAAATTATATTTTTGGGTGAACCAGCCCTTTAATGGAATGGTCCAAATAGTGTAGATCCAAATTAGGATCCAAATAGTGTGTATATATGCATGCGGTACAGTATAAGCATGTTTACTTTGCTTTTTACACATTAGAATAAATTAAACAAGACTTATTGTCTTGTTTAATTGGAAACCATTCTTGGAAACCATTCTTTAGAAATGTGTAGTTGCTGTCTGAGTCTGCCAACAATGCTTTGTTGTGTTTAAAATCACATATCTGCCCAGGTTCATGCCATCTCCCTTGGCAAAACATGACTATATCTGTCAGTGCAGAAAGTGCTTCATGCATTTGATGTCATGGGAACTCTACAGGCTTTGTTCAGATATGGCTGTCATAAATGACCTGACCTTGCAGTAAGCAAACACTATGCTGAGCAGAGACATATCACCCTAGGAGAGATCTGGATTTTGAGTAATCTGCTACGGACCAGTCACTTCACTTCTCTCAAAGAACAACAACATAAGCCTTAGCTTCTATCTATATTGATGTATTATTTAAGAGCACATTGAGGTATAGCACTGACAGAGCACAAAGCCGCTCTTTGTTGGCGGGAGAAGACATTCACAGACGGCTGGGGAGCTTTAGACAAAGTGCACAGAGCCAGCTGGCCAACATGGGCAAAATTATTTTTGCAGTTTGGTATTTTAGAGCTTAACCTTGTCTACGTCAAAACCGGGCCCAAATGTTCGGTGCTGTAAAATAACTCAGCGAGACAACACGTCAGGGGTTTTGAGTAAATTTATTTGAAATCAAAATTCTGAGGGACAGGAAATGGGTAAATGTTCATTCAGTGCAGATGCATTCATGGCCTCACATCAGAGCATGGACAGTTTTTGACAGTCCGACAGTTTTTGATGTGTTTGATAGTTAAGTTTGGTAAAGTTTGGCATGTTAGCAGACTCGCTAAAACATGCTTCATATTTAAAGGATAGTTCACCCAAAAATGAAAATTATCGCATGATTTACTCACCCTCAAGCCTTCCCAGGTGTATATGACTATCTTCTTTCAGATGAACACAATCGGAGTTATATGTCAGGGAATCGATGCGTATGGTCATCTGGCGGAAGCTAGTTATTTTACTTTAGAAAGTTTTAAATAGGATATTTTTCTTACAAAAACCCATCACTTTGTTTTAGAAGGCCTTTATTAACCCCCTGGAGCCGCATGGATTATTTTTTATGATGGATGAATAGATGAATTTTTTGGGGCTTAAAAACATGCCCCCCTTTCACTTCCATTATAAAGCTTGGAAGAGCCAGGATATTTTTAAACATATCACCGATTGTGTTCGTCTAAAAGAACATAGTCATATACACCTAGGATGGCTTGAGGGTGGGTAAATCATGGAATAGTTTTCATTTTTGGGTGAACTATCCCTTTAAGTAGTACTTGAATTGTTTATACGTATAGGCATCGTTAAATGTGTATTTGTGCTTGTTTTAAAATTTTAAATGTAAATATTTCATTTTAATATATTATCAATATATATTTTATAAAATTATCAAATATATATATATATATATATATATATTCAATTCTGACTTTATAACACGCAATTGTGAGTTTATGTGCAATTTTAAGAAAAAAGTCAGAATTATAAGATGTAAAAAAATGAGATAAAAATGATCTTTTAAATTGTTTTATTCTACAGTGGAAACAAGCTTCCATACATTCACACCAAAGATGAGAACTATAATGATAATGGCACAGAGGAAACATATCGTTGAAATCACTTGCAGAATGAATTTTTCCCGCTGATGAATGAAAAAACAGCCATCAGAAACCACGACTTAAAAAAAAAAAAAGAGTAGGCAAAAGCAAGATTTTTGCTGTATTTTACTGGAACTATTGTTTACTAATAGTATTCAAGATGACTTTTAATATGTTTATAGTTTTATATAACAGATTTTGCTGTAAGGCCACTAAAATAATAACCATTTATAAAGGGAACTTAGCCCAGTATTCCACTCAATATGAGCTGACATTTGTGTGAAATCAATGTGTATCTCAGCAGGGTTAAAATGCACAACATTGCTAGTTTATAACCCAACATGTTGCAAGTTGCCATTTGAATTATTAATATGGTATGTTTTGAGAAAACTGTAAATACTGTGGTTTACTATAAAATAGACAACAAAAACAATGAAACAATTATTATTGCAGTTTTTCTCGATTTCCTTAAACACTATAACCTGTTTGTTTGTTTGTTTTTAACTAAAATTTCAAAACCATAATGCCATTAATAAAAAACACCCATTTCCCTAAACTATACACTATTCCCGTTTTGACACGTGTCAGATTTGTTGAACTGTCACTGCAAAACTCTACACACAAATCCCTTCATTTCTCATTGCCTACACCATGATGTCATTTAGAAAGCACTAGCATTTAATATTGTTCACTCAAGTCAGCATAGCTTGAGCTCAATTATTTAGCACACAATTACCCAGGTGGAAACACTAAGAGTCAAAATTTATCACACACCAATCAGAACCTTCAATAGAGAGATATAAGAGCCTGAGTCAGATCATTCAGTTATGGAACAATGGATCCAGAGAGATGTGATTAAAAAGGTTGAGGACACCAGAGAGGATGAGGATGAGTAAGAGCAGTAAGGAGTGGAGGAAGAGGTGAAAGAAGAGGAGAAGGACGAGGATGAGGGGCAAGGAGACAAGGAGTCTCAGATTAAATTCGTACCACTAGTTGACCATGTCCTTGTCCATGGTATGACTATGAGGGTGCTTCACCGTCGCCTTGATCATAAGAATCTTCATAGAGGAAAACGGGTAGATGTACCTCAGTGTACTCTACTGTAACTCTGTACTCTGTTACAACACATACATGTACTGTAGCTTTTGCATTATGCTACTTTAATGAAAAGAAATGCATCAAATTGCCTCACATACAGATAGAGTCTGCTTCCATTTTGTAAAAAGCATGTGTTACAGTAATCAGAACTTCTATTGTTGTAGGACACAACACGATGGAATGGAAGAAGCCTGACTAGACATTTCAGTTGATACGTGCCAGGGGTGGATGAGTCATGCAAGAGAATTTTACACCCGCTGCCTGGCTAGGGCCAATATAGCCTGTGAATTTGATGAGATTCTCTGGCCTATCCCAGACCGAAGACATGATGCTGGGGCAGAATATTTTTTGCCGTCGTTTGGTGTATTGTACTATACAGTACATTAAGGAATAAAAAATTTGCAAATTGTTGTGTTCATCATGTGAAAAGTTTCTTGAGGGGCAAAGTTTGGTTTTTCAGCAAGATTGAATGATTTTGAGTGGAGAGCTTAATTTTGACCTGAAAATAGGACATTTTGGGAATTGGGTGAGAAGTTATGGATTTGTGTTTAGAGTTTTGAGAGAAGGAGGCATAATTTCAAGAAATGTGTTTAAGCAATCAAGAAAAACTGTAATTTATTTTCAAGTAAAAAAGAAAGAATAAAGAAAATGACACTGCCTTTCATTCAGTCTCGGGTCAAATGATTGTCATCCCCCTTAAAACAACAAACCTTAAGAGTGGAAATATGAGCTCATGCCTCTGTCTTACATCACTGTTATCTTCTCTACCTTTATGTGTGAACATGAATTCATTCCGTATGTTGTTTTACTGTGGTGCAGTGGTGCACAGTACGACTGTGGAAAATGTCACCGTAAAGTTCAAATATTACTGGAAGGAGCTGTAGGTCTGTATACCAAGCATCATTGTGAGTCATACATGACTGCTTAAAACAGAAATGAAGAAAGTAACTCATTGAATTGTTCTGCAGTTTTAAACTTCATGTTTTGTAAGTTTGAAAATTAGTTGTTCTGTAAACTATAGTCTTGTGCAACATGGCGTCTGGTCCTCTTATGCAGCTTAAAAAGCTCAATAAAGCCAGTGTTTGCTTATTTTTACATACCGTTTCAAGGCTTATCTGAAATAGCACAATAATACACCACTGAGGAAAGAAGGGAAAAAAATATCAAATTATGGTGTGCCAGTCTCCGCAAATGGCTGTATAAAACATGGAAGAAAATTAGCATCTGGTTACAGCTTCAGTCTGAAATAAGTTTGTTTTTTTAATATATTTTTTTTTTGTTAAATATTTTTTTCTAAATATGAATGCTGTTATGTTCAGTTTAGTTTAGTTCATGGACTTTTAGTTTGTATTTTCATCAGTTCCTATGTTTCTGTCAGTGCGTTCCAAATGGGATATATTGCCCTCCGAAGGGCACTTCAGAGTGAAAACAATCATGGCCGCCATATTGAAGGGTCGTTCCAAACCAAAGTGTTCAAAACTGGCCACTTCAAAGGGCCCTTCGGAATGAAGGATTTCGAAGGGTACAACTGATGGACACTTCGGGCCCCCATGATCCTTTGCACAGGGAAGTTGTTTGGCATCACAGAATGGGTAGAGGAGAGCCAAAACGCACTACTATACAGGAATTTTGTTATGATTTTAATGGTATTTGTAATGGAAATCATTAGAATTTGTTTGACTTGTTCAGCAGGGGTAATGGTAACACCACTAATGAACATACAATAAGGTAAAAATGTGGTGGACTCTTGGCAAACGAAATGAATACATTAGGCCATCGTTCAGAGCGTGTTTTTTGGGGGGTCAATCAGCATACAAAAAGTGCCACAAAGGAGCCTCCTTGATTGTCTCGTTAAGAAAAAAAAAAATCTTCTTTTGGAACGCACTTCCGCGTGGAAGTGTGTTCCAAAAAAAGAGTTTTTTTGACCCCTACACCCTTCATGCCTTCGAAGCTCTCACTCCAGAGGGTAAACCCTTTGAAGGGATTAGGGCATAGGGATGAGCCCTTCCGAATGCAACGCAGGGAATGTCTGTATTCCCGCACTTCCTTGTTGCCATGGTCACTGTCATTATGAGTTTGTTGAGTTCAGCTGTTTAATCAATAATCTTGTTTGAATCAGTCTTTAAGTTCTGTTTTCTTCTCAGTTCATTGTCAGTTGTTGCTTGTGTTATACACACTGTTGCACTTCTTACCCTCTCTGTTTAATGAAACCCGTTTACATTTATATATTTCGTCTTCAGTCTTCTTCAGATCGTGACAAATGTGTGCACACAAAATGACTGTATTTGACATTTTCAGTAAACAATACTAAGAAAGACAGAGACATACAGTGGACATTTTTTTTTTCCATATGTGAAAGATACAGTGGGCTCCACAAATATTGGTTGGTAAATATGAGCAAAACTGACTGTGAAAATATGTTTTGCCATTTCCCCTCAAAAAAACAAACATTTTTTTTTTCCTTCAAAATATTCACACAGATCTAACCTTTAATTAAATTTAAATATTTGAAAGAAAAATATTTTATATTGGCACCCTTTCATTTAATACTTTGTGCAAACTCCCTTTGCCAAGATAACAACTTTCATAACTGCTCATAAAACCCAGTCCCACTGAAAGTTCCAGTAACGCCTAGTTAAACTGTACAAAAGGTTCATGAGATTGCTGTTTGATGTCACCAAAGGCTTTTTTATTTCAACCTTCCCAAACAAGTTGTGGTTAAAAAGGTGAGGTCTGATCATAGTTTTTCTGACCACAATTCTGCAATTCTCCAACTTTGATCTTCACAGTTTGTTTTGGCAACTCAAACCATCCTCCTCTGTGCGTGTGCCAATATAGACACACGTCCTCTTCCAGGTAAATTCTTACTATCACCACTTCTTAATTATTGCCCAGATAGTACAAATTAATATTCCAACAATTAAACGATTATTTTATAAACATTTCATGATTTGTACCTGGGAATGGGAACCAAATTTCAGTCTAAAGTATCCAGATAGAAATGTGTTGCCCATTCTCAATGGGAAAGTGCCCAAGCAACATCCCTTGGCAACATTGCCCAGAAACATCACTCAAAAAGTTGCCCTGTGTATCATCACCTTAGTCTCAGTTGCTTGACTTTTCATGTAATCCCAGACTAACTCGATGATTGTGAGATCATATCTCTGTGTGGACCAGACCTTCTGTTAATGGACTTCTTGTTCATAAAAAAATCTCACTCAGTTATTAAAATATTTACTAAAAGAATTGTTTGGAAATTTAAAATTAATATTTCCAACTGGGACACTAAAGGCCCTCATATCCTTCATGCGAAATCTAAGAATGAAAGTTCGTTTTGGTGTTTGCTTTGAAACTGGTAAATGGCTTCGAACTACCATTGGTCCATGATGATGATGTATAATAGGTAGGTGTGGCTCTGAGGCTCCGCCTTCTATGACATGGAAATTTTCTCCAGTTCATTTCTTCTGTGTTAAGTCTGTTGAGGTCGGACGTCTGCAAGCAAAAACATGAACACACTGGAGAGCTGCTTTATAGTAGAAATTAAAGTTGTAATACTACTTCAAAGTGACACTGACACTGTTTTTTCATGTTTAATACTATAAAGCTGTTTGATTTGAAGTAAAATATTGTATAAAGTGGTATTTATATGAACCTGACTTGACTGGAGTGCTGAATTGCAGAGCTTGTTCATCGCTATGATCGGATGCTTTCTTAAAGGATTAGTTCACTTTCATATAAAATTTTCCTGATAATTTACTCACCCCCATGTCATCCAAGATGTTCATGTCTTTCTTTCTTCAGTCGAAAAGAAATGAAGGTTTTTGATGTAAACATTCCAGGATTATTCTCCTTATAGTGGACTTCAATGGTCTCTCCAAACGGTTGAAGGTCAAAATTACAGTTTCAATGCAACCTCGTCTGGTATTAAACAATACCAGACGAGGAATAAGGGTCTTATCTAGCGAAACGATCGGCCATTTTCGAAAAAAATGTAAATGTATATGCTTTATTATAAACAAATGATCGCCTTCAAAACGCTTACGCTGTATGTCCTACGCCTTCCCTATTCTACTCACGGAAAAAATGTAACTGGCGCAGCGTTCGTTCCGTAAGTTGAATAGGGAAGGCGTAGGACATACAGTGTAAGCTTTTTGAAGAATACGAAAGTACGGTTTTGGCGGAAGCACTTGGAAGGCGACCATTTGTTTATATAAAGCATAAACATTTACATTTTTTTCCGAAAATGACCGATCGTTTCGCTAGATAAGACCCTTATTCCTCGTCTGGTATCGTTTAAAGCTCTTTGAAGCTGCACTGAAACTATCATTTTGACCTTCAACTGTTTGGAGGCCATTGAAGTCCATTTTAAGGAGAATAATCCTGGAATGTTTTCATCAAAAACCTTAATTTCTTTTCGACTGAAGAAAGAAAGACATGAACATCTTGGATGACATGGGGGTGAGTAAATTATCAGGAAAATTTTATATGAAAGTGAGCTAATCCTTTAACTGCTGTTTTCTCGCCACTGCTTTTATTTTTGCTGTGTGTTTATTTTGTTATTGAGAGGAAAGTGTGCAGCACATATGTACATATCCATCTAAATGTCACTCTCAACAGTGTGGGCGCCATTGGGATGTTCACTAACAGTATATCACTGCTCACATATTTCGAACTTCTTTTTTACCCCTAAGCGAAAAACGAAAAAAGAACTTTGCTGTGAGTATATCAGGGCCTTAAAGCAAAATAAATAAATAAAGTCTTATAACAACTGTTTTTGTGAAGCAACAAATATGCCCAAGACATTACAATGTGTTTACTTGTGTACATTTAGCATTTGAACATTTAGCATATGTTTCAGTTACGGCGCAGATGAATAATTGACAACACTGTTTCAGCGTCTGTGTCATAAGGCTGTTTGATTCACGCACACATGGGCCACATGAATTATGCTGTGTTAGTATGTTCACAGCAAGAGTTGTTCTCACTTCAATCCCTTGCTTCTGCCGCGAGAGGCCTATGGATGAAGGTTGGACATAAAGGACAAAGGAAGACAGAGAATCGTTACGGCGGGCCCCCATTGCTCTCTGAAACAACCGCAAGCTCACAGCCGCCATGAACCCTGTCTGTAAGTCTCCCCTAAAAATAGTCTCAACAAATCCAAAATAATAAGGGCTTGCTCTGTGGGAAAATAGTAGAGATGAGCAATGTTCACGCTCAGAGGAACTCAACATGCACACCTTATATCCTAACTAAACTGTAGCCTGTTTTTGTTTGTTTCAAAGTTGTTGTTTTCCCAGCATACCATTGTAAAAAAAAAAAGAAAAAGAACACTTTAGCATATTTTTAAAATAAGTACTTATTAGCTGATAAGATACTTTAAAAGATGGATGTTATCTACAAATAAATGAAAATGTATTACAGTTTAAATGCAATAAGTTGAATTTAATAGTGCTTTTTACCCACTTATGTAGGACTTAAAGTGTTAGTTCACCCAAAAATGAAAATCCTGTCATTAATTACTCACCCTCGTGCCGTTTTACACCCGTAAGACCTTCGTTGATCTTCGGAACACAAATTAGGATATTTTTGTTTAAATCTGATGGCTCCGTGAGGCCTACATAGGGAGCAATGACATTTCCTCTCTCAAGAGCCATAAAGGTACTAAAAACATATTTAAATCAGTTCATGTGAGAACAGTGGTTCAATATTAATATTATAAAGCAACGAGAATATTTTTGGTGCGCCAAAAAAACAAAATAACGACTTATTTAGTGATGGCCGACTTATTTGGTGATGCTCCGAAGCTTCCTGAAGCAGTGTTTTGAAATAGGCCATCACTAAATAATTTGTTATTTTGTTTTTTTTGGCGCACCAAAAATATTCTCGTCACTTTATAATATTAATATTGAACCACTGTACTCACATGACCTGATTTAAATATGTTTTTAGTACCTTTATGGATCTTGAGAGAGGAAATGTCATTGCTCCCTATGTAGGCCTCACTGAGCCATCGGATTTAAACAAAGATATCTCAATTTGCGTTTTTGGGTGAACTAACCCTTTAAATCATTCCATGCATCTTCATGATGTAATTTCATAATGTCTTCTAATTTTTCTTCTTCGTTTTTATTTTTTTATTTTTTTGCCAAGGCAAAATGTCTTAGTTTTAGTTAAAAATGTAGTTTTAGTTAATGATAATACCTTGTTTCAAGCATAACAAAATATTATTAAAACATTCTTATTTCTTTAAAGCACATTATATGGTGTTCCTTTTCACAAGCTTATGTGTACTTCAACAACACATTTGGAGAGTGTGCAAGAGAGTGAGCGAGATTGTTATCATCAACCTGGCTCACAATGGCACCATTTAGCAAAGGAGGCCTAAACGGGGAAAATGTCCCTTCAAACAATCTCCTCTGCCAAATAAAAGAAAATTTGAACATCCCACAAATAGGCTACATTCTTTAATTTACCTTTATCCTTTTGGCCTTTTGAATCATCATACCATCTGAAGTTGACAACAAATGGCCTCCCACACACAGTCTATGTAGATATCAGTAAGCATGTGCCATGCGTGTCAAATCTCTTTACTACTACCTTTATTCCAGGCCTGGAAAACCTGAATAAGCTTAACACCATCATTTATTCAGCAGGCTGCAGGACAAGCTTTTAAAATTAATAAGTTTATAGCTTTAGAGCAGCAGGTTTGATAAATGTTTGAGGAGTCCTGATGAGTTACGGTGACACTCTCGGAATATGGAGGACAAAATAGCCAGGTATAATGAGGGTCAAACAATGGCAAACAGCTGTACAATACTGATGGTTTCCTTATGAATCAAAGGCAGATCTGGCAATTACATGTTTTTCATGTTCTTTAGCTGGATGGCATTCACACCTGTGTGATTGGAAAGAAGTTTGATCGGCCACAAATTTCCATGCCTGCTTCAAGTTGTTTCCGTTACAACAAAACAGCCAATTAGGAAATGTCATCTGAGCCCCTCCTTCTGGGAATTGCTGATGTCATCACTAGTACCATTCTTCTTATACCTTACTTTTTTTTTTTTTTTTTTTGCCTTTTTCGCTTCACATCCAGTACATGTTGCTCCCCTTACAACAAAACGTTCAAATTAATAGTTCAATTAAAGACTAGTGATAAGACCTACGATTGTATTCTGTGGCTTACAGGCTGTGGAAATCATTCTGTTTGATTTTCCCACTTTTAACTGAGAAACTATACAGAAACTTTTATTTTTTTTATATTTTTTTAAAGTTAGGTTTTATGGGTAGGTTTGCTAGCTATAATCACCACACCATAGACCTGTATTGTATTGTACAATTTATGTTTTAGTAATAGCTGATATTTCATGCGTGATAACATTCGAAAGTAATATCATTTTGCCTTACACTCTTAAAAATAAAGGTTCTTTATTGTTACTGATGGTTCCATGAAGAACCTTTAACATCCACAGAACCTTTTCAATGCAAAAAAAGGTTCTTTACACTGGAGAAAGGTTCTTTAGATTATAAAATGTTCTTCACACTGGGAAAACAAAAATGGTTCACTGAAAGGTTCTTTGGGGAACCACAAATGGTTCTTCTATGGCAAGGGTTCTCAAATCTCGAAAGTGAAAGTAAAAGTGCGCACATTCAAAAGCGATTTCAATACTCTGCATATTAACTGCAGCTTTCTGATGCTGGCAAATTATTTACATTATGATTACCCAACTATATAATTGCGAGAGAAAGCATATATATAGAAAGAAATATATTTTTTCCTCCCATCTCGTGTATCCCCTTTAGGGGCTCTGTAGTACACGTCATTTCCTTTCCGAATGTGGTATTCGGCTTCAGGCACATCCCTAATCTACAGTGCATAACATCATCAAAAGATTCAGAGAAACTGGAGAAATCTCTGTGCATTAAGGACAAGGCCGAAGACCTTTATTGGATGCCAGTGGTCCTCGGGCCCTCAGATGACACTGCATTACTCATCGGCATGATTGTGTCAATTACTAAATGGGCCCAGGAATACTTCCAGAAACCACTGTCAGTAAACACAATCCGCCGTGCCATCTGCAGATGCCAACTAAAGCTCTATCATGCAAAAAGGAAGCCATATGTGAACATGGTCCAGAAGCACTGTTGTGTCCTGTGGGCCAAGGCTCATTTAAAATGGACTGTTTCAAAGTGGAAAAGTGTTCTATGGTCAGACGAGTCCAAATTTGACATTCTTGTTGGAAATCACGGACGCCGTGTCCTCCGGGCTAAAGAGGAAGGAAATCTTCCAGCGTGTTATCAGCGTTCAGTTCAAAAGCCAGCATCTCTGATGGTATGGCGGTGCATAAGTGCATTCGGTATGGGCAGCTTGCATGTTTTGGAAGGCGCTATGAATGCTAAAAGGTATATAAAGGTCTCCAGATGACATCTATTTCAGGGAAGGCCTTGTGTATTTCAGCAGGACAATTCAAAATCACATACTGCAGCTATTACAACAGCATGGCTTTGTCGTAGAAGAGTCCAGGTGCTGAATTGGCCTGCCTGCAGTCCAGATCTTTCACCTATAGAGAACATTTGGCGCATCATTAAACGAAAAATACGTCAAAGATGACCACAAACTCTTCAGCAGCTGGAAACCTATATCAGGCAAGAATGGGACCAAATTCCAACACCAAAACTCCAGAAACTCATTACCTCGATGCCCAGATGTCTTCAAACTGTTTTGAAAAGAATAGGAGATGCTACACCATGGTAAATATGCCCCCATCCCAACTATTTTGAGACCTGTAGCAGGCATCAAATTCGAAATGAGTTCATTTTGTGCATAAAATTGTAAAATTTCTCTGTTTAAACATTTGTTATGTTATCTATGTACTATTGTGAATAAAATATTGTGATTTGAAAGTCTTTTAGTTTTCATCTTATTCAAATTTAAAAAAAAAAACGTCCCAGTTTTTCTGGAATTCAGGTTGTATTTGTATAGTGAATAATGAAAACAAAAATTACTTTTAAAACTTTGTTTAATGTGACTGGAATTCATTCCTGGCCTTCTCTTACTCACAAAGTTTCTGGGGTATAATGTCATCAAGCACTATCTTAATGCGATCCAAAAACATTCAATACCAGGTTTCTCTCTACTAGTTTGAAGACAAAATATGTGTTGGAATAATGCATAAATCACTCTTTGACTCACTGTCTAACAGTGATAT
Organism: Ctenopharyngodon idella; assembly: GCF_019924925.1. NCBI lineage: Eukaryota > Metazoa > Chordata > Actinopteri > Cypriniformes > Xenocyprididae > Ctenopharyngodon > Ctenopharyngodon idella. The sequence goes on along the minus strand of NC_067239.1, from coordinate 6,851,779 downwards.
CAGCGGATGAAGTTTCAGAGGTGCGGTGTCTCTTTTGCCTCCCTTGAGCTTTTTTGTAACTATTAATAACAGGCAAGCAACAGTTAGTAATAAAAATAAAATCTAGAGTAAATATGCTTTTTACTGTATTAATGTAGTTATTTTTGACAAATACAAAATATAGTAAAAAATGTTACATTTTAAAAACTTGATATTTGTTTTTGGTAAAATTGGTACGTTTGGTAAAAAATATTACAGTAGTGGATGCTTGATTATAGACTTGCTTATTGATGGATTTAGACCATGCCACTGCTCTCTACACAAAAGAGTAGCACACATTCCCATTTGTTCAATTACATAACAATACGTGATTTATTACCAAGATAAATGAGAAAAAAAATCCATCTGCTTGTTTACTTCTAAGGCTGAACTGTACTGCAGCTGAACTTTAGTTGTTTTTTTTCTGAGCAAGATGGTATTGAAATTTTGGCTATAGATATGACTGACCACTCAGACCAGTATGACCAAATTTAGGATGAAGCCAAAAATAACAACCACAAATGTATTCTAAGGCAAGGTTCCAAGATAGATCCAGATGCAACATGTTTCTCCTTTCTGTGTCTAGTGGTGGGACAGACATGTTCAACCTTGCCCCATTCCCGAAATTGTAAGCCAGCGTTATCTGATATGATACAAACGTAAGCAACCATCAACAAGTTGCTACATCTTTAGCTGTCAGAAATTCAAAGTGTCCTGTTTTTGCCAAACCACAGTGTGGGATCTTGCCTAATGTCATGCTTTAGTTCAAAGCCAATATTCAAATTCTGGCTAATGCCAATAAGCTGATAATTATTTTCATGTTATGGCAGATAAAAGGATATTAAAATTCTGCACTATTTTGTCTAAACCCTTGTGAAAAAGAAGTGTGCTTAATTGTATTATGTGCACTAATGGTGTACTTCAAATCTTAAAAGTATATTCAAAAAAAAAAAAAAAAATACTTGCAGATAATATAATATTAATGAAATATAAGGCAACTTAAGTGTGCTTAAAGACAATTTTCATAACTATGTTTCTTAACAAACTTAAAGGGATAGTTCACCCAAAAATTAAAATTATCCCATGATTTACTCACCCTCAAGCCATCCTGTTTATGACTATCTTCTCTCAGATGAACACAATCTGAGTTGTATTAAAAATATCCTGGTTCTTCCACACTTTATAATGGTAGTGAATGGCGCTCCTGATTTTGAAGCCCAAAAAGGTGCATCAATCCATTATAAAAGTAATCGATACGGCTTCAGGGGGTTAATAAAGGCCTTCTGAAGTGAAGCGATGGGTTTTTGTACGAAAAATATCCATATTTAAACCATAGGTTACGCTTCCATCGTAAGTCGACTTGCGTATGGTTGTTTGCTGGAAGCTGATTATTATAGTTTAGAAAGTTGTAAATATGGATATTTTTCTTACAAAAACCCATCGCTTCACTTCAGAAGGCCTTTATTAACCCCACATGGATTACTTATATGATGGATGGATGGATGCATTTACATTTACATTTATTCATTTAGCAGACGCTTTTATCCAAAACGACTTACAAGTGAGGAATACAACAAGCAAGTCATCATGAAGAAGCAAATAGACACAAGAAGTGCTCACAATACATGTTTTAGACATTGCTCAGAATATCATATGCTATAATAGAGAGGAATTAAAGGAAATGAAAGGATAGGATTTTTCAAGAGATGAGTTTTTAGCTGTCTTTTGAATATTGCCAGGGATTCTGCATTCTGGATGAAGGCAGGAAGATCGTTTCACTTGCAAGGAGCAGTGGACAAAAATGTTCTGGAGAGTGATTTTGTGCCTCTCTGCGATGGTACCATGAGCCTTCGTTCCTTTTGTGATCGCAGGCTTCTGGTAGGGGTGTAGACCCGTAAAAATGAGTGGAAGTAGGGGGGTGCTGAGCCTGTGGTAGATCTGTAAGCAAGCGTCAACACCTTGAACTTGACGTGAGCAGCAAGTGGTAGCCAGTGCAGAGAGATGAAGAGAGGTGTGACATGGGCTCGTTAAAGACAAGATGTGCTGCAGCGTTCTGAATCTTTTGTAGAAGCTTGATTGTGCATGATGGCAGTCCAGCCAGAAGAGCATTGCAGTAATCAAGCCTAGGAATGACCTGGATGAGAAGTTGTGTTGCATGTTCTGTTAGAAAAGGCCTGATTTTCCTGATGTTGTGTAGTGCAAATCTGCATGACCGAGCCGTCTTTGCAATGTGGTCTTTGAAAGCCAGTTGGTCATCAAAGATTACTCCAAGATTTCTGGTCAAATTTGATGGGGTAATTGAAGATGTACCTAACTGGATGGTTGAAATCGTGCTTTAGAGTTGGATTGGCAGGGAAGACAAGAAGCTCAGTCTTTGCCAGGTTGAGCTGCAGATGATTCTTTCATCCATGCCGAGATGTCCGCTTGAGATTCATGCAGCTACTGTGGGATCATCTGGTTGGTTGGAATGAAAGGAAGAGCTGCGTGTCATCAGCATAGCAATGGTAGGAGAAACCATGTGCCTGTATGATGGGACCCAGTGATGTAGTGTATACGGAGAAGAGGAGGGGTCCAAGAACTGAACCCTGAGGAACCCCTGTGATCAGTTGATGAGCTTTGGATATACCCCCCTCTCCAGGCAACCCTGAAAGACCTACCTGTGAGATAGGATTCAAACCAGTGAAGTGGAGTACCTGTGATGCCCAGTGATGAGAGGGTGGACAGAAGGATTTGATGATTCACTGTGTCAAAGAGAGCAGATAGATCGAGCAGAATGAGAACTGATGATTTGGAATCAGCCTTTGCAATCCGCAGGTTGAATGGCCGCTCTTGAAACCAGATTGGTTGACGTTCAATCGGTTGTTCTGTGAGAGGAAAGATGCACTTTTTGGGGATCAAAATCGTAATCGCCATTCATTACCATTAAAAGCTGGGAAGAGCCAAGATATGTTTTAATATAACTCAGATTGTGTTCATCTGAGAGAAGATAGTCATATACAGGACGGCTTGAGGGTGAGCAAATCATTTTTGGGGGAACTATCCCTTTAAATACACTTTGAAATAGCTTTACTGTTTTAAATCATTATTTTATTCTTAACTTGTCATGCTTTAAAGAAGTAAACTTATTTTATTTTGTTGACTATCAAATGAAAGCACATGCAAATTACTTGATTATTATTGACTATGTTATTCAATATTGCATTTAAAGTTAATATATTTTAAATGTATTAAATTACAACTTCATCATTAGCAGTGCACTTTAGCCATATTTCAAAGACAATGGAAGAAATTATGAAATTACATGTAAAGATGTACTTAAATCCTACTTAAGAGGGCTCAAAAAGCTCTTTAGTATATTATTTTAAAGTATAGTAGTCAACATTTGAAGTGGATCAAAACCTTTCATCAAAGTTTTCCTAAAACTTTCTTCTTAGGACAACTTAGTTCTTAGGACAACTTTGATGAACTTTTTTGATCCACTTCAAATGTTGACTACTGTATATTATTTTCATCATAATACTTTTCAATTGTATTTAATAATAACAATATTTTTTCATCATTAATACTTTTTAAAATTAAGTATACAGTATGAAAAATTGATATTTATATTGAGATTTACTAATGATTATATTTAACAGTAATATTAAATTGTTAGTGTTTTTAAACTACTTCAGAGAGTGTTAAATGACTGCAAATATAAATGTAGAAATCTTTATTGAATGATAAAAAAGTAGATTGAATGATAAAAAAGTTAGCCTTCACCTTTTCATCAGTTATTAGTCTTTCCAGTCTTTTGAGTACATCCAAATGATGAAGGGCCCAAACTTTTTTTAAACTTTACCACACGGAAAACTCCACTGACACGTTCCTCTAATTTCACTGACTGCTGAACCGCGGTAAGGTGATGCAAGATAAATTGACAGTCTCCAATTTAGTACAGTATTCTGAATAAAAGGCCCAGAGGAATCTTGTTCTGACAGTGTGTCGAAAAAAAGTAGCTTGTGAAACTTCAAAAGAGTTACTTTTCTTCTGTTAATGCTGACTGCTGCGTGAGTGTGTTTCTATACAGTACAATTACAAAATTAGGAAGACTGCCCGGCCCACGCAACACCTGTGAAATCGCACTCGTTGCAGGTTAACAAGAATGTTAATCCTTTCGGCACCTTGTTTTGTCTTGTCCCAAACAGACAAACGAAGTACAAAGCTGTGAATCATTCCTACTAATGGATTCTGTACCACAGTCAGTCAGTGGACAAATAATGATGGAGTGGGTAAAGAGCTGGATCAGTCCTCACACTGATAATATTCCATTTTTTAATGTTGGGGGGCTGGAAGGGTACGTCGGACCGCACGCATATCAAATTCCTCTCTGTTTACATTAGCTGCTCTCCAAAGCCATTACACTGGCCCTTCACACCTGCCCTGACACGTCTACCACTGGTGCAGCCGTGATATATATACGCGGAACAGAAACTTCATTGTACTCTCGGTCTGTCTCCCCGGCGGCCATGTTGTCAGGCCCTGGGAGAAAAGGATGAATTATGGGTCCGAGGGATTTGTCTCAGCATGGAGAAAGATGGATAGAGGGAGAGAGAGCAATAGAGAGAAATATCCCACTTCACTAAAGAGCGATGAAGGGGAAACAGTGAGCCAAGTTTCCTGTGTCTCTCTCCTCTGGCTGTGGCCGAGGTTTGTCATCGCTCCAGGCGTTCTCAGGCCCTGATCATTTGGCATTTGGAGCGCTCGATCATTTCTTCATAATTATCCTCTTCTATGATCTCTGAGTCACCCGACGCCCTCGGCATTTATAATGATACCAGTTTCTAAAAGAGTTTATGGTAAGCTGTGTGGTGTGGATTAAGTCTATATGCGGGCAGATTCGCTTCTAGAGGATTTTTGCGCTTGAAATTGTTAACCCTAGAATGCATGACCCAAAAAATGCACATGAATCCATAAAAGGGGTTAAAGTAACCCCTGATGGAGTCAATGATTTTCTTCAAAATAAAAGCATTATGTTTAAATCATTTGATTATACTAATGTTTCAATAACATTCACTTCCGATGTACACATATAATGCTAAATTATATATTATATTGTATATAATTATATTTTACACAACTTTTTTTTGAGGGAATAAGACCAATGGCAGTTAAAAGTTTCAACATACACTACTGATCAGATTTTATTAGATTTTTTATTTTATTTTATTTTTTTAGAAATTACTATTTTTATTCATCAAGGCTGCAAAAAATTGATAAAAAATGACAGTAAAGACATTTATAATGTTACAAATGATTGCTATTTCAAATAAATGCTGTTCTTTTGAACTTTCTATTTGTCAAATAATGCTGAAAGATAATAAGCAGCAAAACAGTTATTTAAAATTGTTTAATAATTCACAATTTTACCATTTTTGCTGTGTTTATGATCAAATAAATGCAGCCTTGATGAGCATAATAGAAAAAAAACCAAAAAAAAAACCCAGTAATATTCTTACAAAAATATATGTCGAATCAGTAGTTCGGAGCGCCAAAGTCACGTGATTTCAGCGGTTTTGGCGGTTTGACACGCGATCCGAATCATGATTCGACACAAAAGATTCATAACGCTCCGAAGCTTAATGAAGCAGTGTTTTGAAATCGGCCATCACTATATAAGTCGTTATTTTGTTTTTTTGGCACACCAAAAATATTCTAATCGCTTTATAATATTAATATTGAACCACTGTACTCACATGAACTGATTTAAATATGTTTTTAGTACATTAATGGATCTTGAGAGAGGAAATGTCATTGCTGGCTATGCAGGCCTCACTGAGCCATCGGATTTCAACAGAAATATCTTAATTTGTGTTCCGAAGACGAACGAAGGTCTTATGGGTGTGGAACGGCATGAGGGTGAGTAATTAATGACAGAATTTTCATTTTTGGGTGAACTAACCCTTTAATGTTATGAAGCGACAAGAATACTTTTTGTAAAATAACGACTTTATTCAACAATATCTAGTGATGGGCGATTTCAAAACACTGCTTCATGAAGCTTTGAAGCTTGTTCAGAGCGCCAAAATCACATGATTTCAGTAAACGAGGCTTCGTTACATCATAAGTGTTTCGAAATTTCAATAGTTCACGTGACTGTCAGTTCGATACGCGCTCCGAACCACTGATCCGCAACAAAAGATTCGTAAAGCTTCGAAGCGTCATGAATCAGTGTTTTGAAATCGTCCTTCACTAGATGTTGTTAAATAAAGTTGCTTTTTTTGTTATTTTTGGTGCACAAATGTATTCTAGTCACTTTATAATATTAAGGTTGAACCACTATAGTCACATGAACTGTTTTAAATATGTTTTTAGTAGCTTTCTGGGTATTGAAAAAGGGAATGTTATTGCTGGCGATGCAGGCCTTACTGAGCCATTGGATTTTATCAAAAATATCTTAATTTGTGTTCCGAAGACGAACGAAGGTCTTACGGGTGTGGAACGACATGAGGGTGAGTAATTAATGACAGAATTTTCATTTTTGGGTGAACTAACCCTTTATTTGCTTCCCTTTAGAATCTGAATATAAACAGCGTGTGAATAGTTATGTGACTGTGCAAAACAAAGAATATTTCACGAGTTCGTGTGTCCATATAATCTTAGCGTAAGTGGTAAACACATTTAGCTTGCTGTCTGCTATAGAGGGGCTCAGAGAGGATATACGATTGCCCCCCTATAACAGGCAAAATTGTACAAAAAGGAGGAGAAAGGGAGCAGGAGGGATGCCGAAAGAACTAACAACAGTAAGAGGTAAGATGCTGGTTTTATACCTTGGTATTAATTGGAAGATTAGATGGGCGTACTCCTCCCGAAATTACGTTTATTAACTTCACTTAATGCAGTAAGCACTAACACAGTTTGCGATTAGTTGTGTATCGCTAAACAAATCAGCATAACATTTTAGCACTACGTTGTTTCCCACCGTATTCTTTTGAAATGGCAATTTATATTTTGTGCTGCAAAAGTGAACTGGAACAGGATACAACTTCCTTTCAAGAGTTTTCAGGAGTAAAAGTTGCTTTAAAAATGTTAACCCAGCGTGAAGAGAGAAAAATGACAGTTTGAGTAGTTTGTAGAAGTCTATAAAAGATTTGTGGGTTGTGCTACTTGGATGCAGAAACAATGTCTTGTCACATGCTTTTATCCTTGAAGTTGAGTAACTTGAATGAATTTCTATGGAAACACCACAATATGTCCACAATAATGAGAAGGGTGAAATAAAGTTAGCGTCTGTCAAACTTAAACAATGAGCCGAGACAATAATCACAACTGAACGCCTTCAAGAAACCTTGATGTTGAAGTGATGCGTCTATAAAAACCAACATGAAATCAAGAGCGAGATGTCTGGGTTTTATTAGCCTGATGCTGTAGAGACTCAGTTTCAACACTAGCTCTAAACACATGCTCACATTTTTTTATTTTTTTTATTTTTTTTGGTTTGATGATGATTGAATGACATTTAGTTCCAGCCACTGACAGCTCTGACCATCAGCTATAATCATTTTAATTGGCTTAGGCTTACTTTGTATCCCACATTCATTGTAATATAAATATTTAAAGTCTAAATCATGTGAAAATGTATATAGATTATCCCGTTATAATGAGGGAAAGGTCCACCATGGGACTAATTAGCTAAATGCATGTGATGAAATGAGCTTATTAGTGTTATGCTGAAGGCAAGTATAATGACAGGTTTAAGCAAATCCCTCCACATCTCTTTGGATTCCTTCATTTACATAAACTTTGACAGTGAGTAAAAGAAATATACAATGTCGAGTTTAACAAACAACATAAAGTTAAGTCATTAATGGATCTGAAATGGTTTATCACTTGGCACGTCAAATTATAATCAGTAACAGCAACAGATTCCTAGCACATGAATTTTGGTGCTGCATTTGGATCCATGTCCAATTCCTGCAGACAGCATGTATTCGTCTTATGAATATTTAAAGCAAAAGCAATTGTCTTTTCTCCACATATTTCTGTATTCAGGGTGAAAAAATTGGTGAATTTTTAGGAAAAAATGATTCCTCCACTGACACATTTGGACAATTTGTGCTTGTGATGTGTTCTTGCAGCCTGTGCAGCATGGGTATGCTGGACTTTAGCACATACTCCCCTGATGATGTCTTATAATTATGGGTCTACACTGAATGTACACATTGCTGAACCTGCCAAACTGATTTATGGAGGATAAACGGCCTTCATATAGGCCACAGTGTGCTGAGAGTCTCTGCGCTCGGGCTCGGCTCATGCAGGAGTCAATTAGAAAGCTATGAAACACGACTTTAGGGTTTAGAAACAAATGTAACAGTTATGGTTTGGGTTATAGGATTGTCAGTGCAATTACTGGTGAAGATGTTTGTTGACACTGTGCTTTTTGATTCCGTCAATGCTATTGAAGATGAGATGAAATAGACACCCCATGGCAATATTTTAAAGGGGACCTATTATGCCCCTTTTCACAAGATGTAATATAAGTCTCTGGTGTCTCCAGAATGTGTCTGTGAAGTTTCAGCTTTAAAATACCCCACAGATCATGTATTATAGCTTGTCAAATTTGCCCCTATTTGGGTGTGAGCAAAAACACACTGTTTTTGTGTGTGTCCCTTTAACCCTTAAATGCATACCTCGGGTCTTTATTGACCCAGATTGTCATTCACTACCCTCCTCCTCATTCATTTTTCAAAGTTAGACATCAACCTTCTTAGTATTCTTCAATCAATTCATTATAAAGAATAAAACAAGAAAAAAAAAAAAAAAAAAAAAAAATCATAAAATTATTTAAGAATGCCTGTTTTCCCATTCATTTTTTGTAAAAATTGTATACGGTCGCCAACAACCCGAGGTGTGTATCAGTGTACGTATTTTTTTTTTTTTTTTTTGCACAACAATAATTGGATTTTTGATGACGGAATACGCGCAATTTACCTTTATTCCACAAGGTGGCAATGTCTGATACACAATGATGAAGTGACGTTTCATTCAGACAGAAAACGAAAGAATAGGCAAAACATGAAATGGCTCGGCAATTTACAGCAGAGCAAGTACTGAATGCAATCAAATATGAGTGTCACTGTCACTTGGAGGATCTGGTGAAGCTATCAGCGATCACAATATTGATTTTGAAGATGTTGAAAATGATAGTTTTGCTGAATGTACTGGGAAATGAGCTCTGACGAGGACAGTGATGATGGCATAAAACATCTGCTCAAAATGAACCCTTCTAAGCTCCAAAAGTTAACACAATATGCTTTATTTTATTCTTCTGTAATGGTTATTCTAATATTAGGGGAGTTTTATATTATTGCGACAGGCAGAGATCCATCCATGTTAGATATAGATCCAGGTCACTAAAGACCCGAATATGTAAGAATGATTGGCAAATGAACTGCTGCTCCCGGCCCACTTTCCAAAATAGGGCGGAGCTTTAACAGCTCAGACTTCGGTTTCTCAACAACAAAGCTGGAGAATCTCAGCTGAAATGACAATTGTCAATAACAGTGTTCAGCTTACATTGTTCAAACCGGAGTCGGACACTGATGGAAAGACTCAGGAAGAAGTTACAACTTTTAGAATGCAACTGGACGTTTGAATGGTTAGTGGAGTTGCTGTGGAGTTGATTCAACTCATCGACTAGCATGTGTCATCATGTTAATCTTTTGTGCAAATCCAGTGTTGAATTGACCCTCGTTTGAGAAGCAGTCCGGCGTAAAATGATGGCATGGCAACAACACTCTACTACAACATATTTTCCTCTTCTCTAAAGCAGCCCGACATGGCCTCACTCCCTTTGTTGCGTCTTTTGCCATGGCTTTAGAAGTGGTACACCATTGCTGCTTGCGAAAACAAAATGGCGGCGCCATGGTAATACTATAAGATCCTCTTCCTACATCCCTAGGCAACATGTTCTCCACCCAATACTCCTATATAGGTCATGGGTGTAGTCGTTAATAAAAAAAAATGAGTTTTGCTAAATGGAAATAGGACAAATGGTGTAAAAAGTCCACACATTGCATTTAAATGAACACGCATTTTGATTGGTAACGACAGTCATACGTCATTTCATGACGACAGACGTAACACGACACTGTCATTATTTATACGCCTGCTAGAGGGCGCATGACTTTAAAACATAAACATAGATCGTAATAAGGTGCTTGAAAAACGACCTATAGGGTAATTATTTTTGGAGGACAGTCTGTCCCTAGGGGAGCGAAATCTGAGCGGCTCTTTTTTTTTTTTTTTTTCACATGCTTGCAGGGAAATGCTTACCAAAACAAAGTTACTGGGTTGTCCTTTTCTTTTTTCTTTTTTCTTTTCTTTTTTTTTTTTTTTACTTTTTCTGGGTTGGTAGATTCACCGAAGACCCGATTATAGCACTTAAACATAAAAAAAGTCAGATTTTCGTGGTATGTCCCCTTTAAACCATAATGCTGACAAAAAATATTCTGACACAATATTACTTTAAATCTTGCAAATACAACATTTTTGTAAATCTGACTATTTCTACAACTTTATTTCTCAGATTTACGACTTTATATCACAATGTGCTCTTTTATTTCTTGCAGTTGTGACTATATCTCACAATTGCAACTTTGCAACTTTATATATAACAATTTTTTTTAAAGGCCTGAAAAATATGCAATATGTAAACATTTTGTCCGCTAGAGGTCGCTAGAGGCCTATTCAAAACAAAGGCGTAGCTTGATGACGGCAAGTTTGAGCGCGGAATCTTGGAACATGTAGTCTTCACCTCAACGGACGGTGGAAACAATCAGGATAGGACTCAGGAAGAAATCATGTTCATGGATGCGATTATTAACGTTACTGTAGTAAGAAGCACAGCAGGACCGAGTGTTGTGGGACATGTAGTCTTCACCTCAACGGACGGTGAAAACAATTGGGATAAGACTCAGGAAGAAATCATGTTCATGGATGCGATTATTAACGTTAATGTAGTATGAAGCAGAGCAGGACCGAGTGTTGTGGGAGCTGAACGAGGCCGCTGGAGCGATTGCGCAACACACGCCTCACAAGCAGCGGAACTTTATACCACAGTCGCCGGCGCCGCTTCCGCTTTTCCGGTCATGAGTATGAGGTAACACAGCTCTGTTTATCATATTAGATACATTTGAGAGTGTTGAAAATGAAGTTATAACATTACTCAGTGCGTTTGCTCGGCGGCTGCTGCGAGACACTTGTTTGAGACACACTGCAGTAAGATAGATCGATTTTAGAATATCAAATTAAATGCTGGATGGCTTGTGTTGATAAATGGCATGCAATTAATTTTAAAACGTACTGTATGATGGAGAAAATGCTGTATTACTGTTACTAAAATTAAAGCTGCATTTGATTATGCTATGTTAGCTACTTGACAAAATAGTGTTTTTCTCTGAGGCATGGTAAAGCATGATACTAAACGTGTTGAGCTACATAACAATAATTAGTTTTCTGTCTATAAACGTAACCAAACAGTTGTTACCTTGCCTATTAAAACATGTAATATATTATAGCGTCTTTGGTGTTTTTACAAAAAACCAAGGGTAAAGCTGGTATGACGCCATTGACAGGCGACTCCTCACACGTCCGGGAGCCTGGGTTAAAATTGCAATTTTCTCACGATTTACAAATAGTTGGAAACATTTGGGATATTGTAAGTACTCAAGTGAACAAAATATATAACACTGGCCTAGTGGTTTTTGGATATTTTACTGCAAAATTCTTACATATTGCACCTTTAATTGCAACTTTAGTTATAACAATTGTAACTTTGTTTCTTGAAATTGTGACTTTATATCTCATAATAGCTATATTTAGCTATATATATTTAGCACATTTAAATATGGTACAAAAAAATCGGTGGATGGAAATGCTAAGATGCGCAATTATTCTAAAAATGCGTGTAAAAAAAAAATGTATACTCTCAATTATAGTATTTTTTTTTTTTTTTTTTTGTGTATATATATATATAGGCTGTTTACAGAGTGAAATATCAAAGCATATTAAATGCAAAGTTGACTGGAAGGAAGAAATTGGGTAGGCAAAGGTGCACAAGCAACAGGGATGACCGCAAGCTTGACAATACTGTCAAGTAAAGCCGATTCAAACACTTGGGAGAGCTTCACAATGAGTAGAATGAAGCCGGAGTCAGCACATCAAGAGTCACCACACTCAGACATCTTCAGGAAAAGGACTACCAAGCCACTTCTGAACCAGAGACAATGTCAGAAGCATCTTACCTGGGCTAAGGAGAAAAAGAACTGGACAGTGAACAGTGGTCGAAAGTCCTCTTTTCAGATAAAAGTCAATTTTGCATTTCATGTTGAAATCATGGTCCCAGAGTCTGAAGGAAGACTGGAGAGGCACAGAATCCAAACTGCTTGAAGTCTAGTGTGAAGTTTCTGAAGTCAATAATGATTTGGGGGGGGCGTGACGTCTGCTGGTGTTGGTCCATTGTGTTTTATCAAGTGCAAAGTCAATGCAGCCATCTTCCAGGAGATTTTGAAGCACTTTATGCTTCCATCTGCTGACAAGCTTTATGGAGATGCTGATTTCCTTTTCCAGCAGGACTTTAGCACCTGCCCACAGTGCAAAAACCACTTCCAAGTGGTTTGCTGACCATGATATTACTGTGCTTTATTGGCCAGCCAATATGCCTGACCTGAATCTATGGGATATTTTCAAGAGAAAGATGAGAAACAGTCGATCCAACAATATACAGATGATCTGAAGGCTCAATAGTGCCTCAGCAGTGCCACAGGCTGATCACTTCCATGCCACACTTCACTGATGCAGTAATTTGGGCTAGGAGCAAGTCATTTGCTGTAATATGTCCTGCCGATCAAGTATTGAGTGCACAAAAGAACATACTTTAAAGAACTTTAACTTTTCTGTTTTGCAAATCCATTTTTTGATTGATTTTAGGAAATATTCTAATATTTTGAAATACTGGATTTTGGACTTTCATGAGCTATATATATCCAATAAGAATTATGTACATAAACTAAGATGGAAATGAATTTCCAAATAAATCCCTAAATGCACAGCAAAGTCATGTGACTTTGCATCAACAGAAGATGTGATTAGATAACAGGACTAACCAGTGGACCGATTTCATCGCACAGCATCTCAAATGTTGGTTTGGTCATTCTGAAATGTCTGAGCCAAAGTCTTGAAAATGATTTGGATTGATTCCCTCCTAGAAGCATCTTACACAAAATGCGTTTCTAAACACCAGCATCCGAACACAAGATAACATGACAGCATTTATTGCGTTTCGTCTGTGCGCTCCGAGACGCAAGTCATTTATGATGTAGGAAAAAAGAGTCACAGTTTCTTCCCCGATTGCAGCAACTTCCATTTTTATCACAGATATTTTGTTCTCTTGAACCCATGGGATAGAAATGTTCCTTTATTCGCAAATGTTTTATGCGATATTCCAATTTTGTGTATAAGTTAAATTTGCAACTGTGGATGGAAACATAGCTAATGTGACTTAAAATCTGGCAATTGTGACTATTTCTTGGAGTTTATATCTCACAATTTCCTCGCTTCTTGTAATTGTGACATTATGTCTCCTAGTTGTGACTTTATGTTTCACATTATGACTTTATACCACAGTTGCAACTTTGATTCTCAGAATAAGAGTTTATATCTCACAATTTGACTTAAAGTCTTACAATGTTCCTTTTATCTTGCAATTGTGACTTCATTTATTGTCATTTTAACTCAAAACTGCAAAACAAATTTGCAATTTTATATATCAAAATTGTGACTTTATATCAGTTTACACTTTTTTTTTTCCCCTTGCAATTATAATTTTATGTCTCCCAGTTATTGACTTTATATTTCACAATGTGTATTCTTATTTTAAACTTTATCTCAAACCTTTTACAAAACAGATAAAGAAAATGCACTTTTTTTAAAGAAAGAAATCTGTTCATGCTCTACAGTGAAACATGGAACAGTTTAGTCTTGCTGTAATGTTGTCTGTGGGATAGAAAGGATGCTGTTTAAAATCCGGCTCTATCATGGTGTTTGCCCTTTATTAGAAATGCATGGGGGTTTGTTCCTCCATTCCCACTGTGCATTTTATATGCATGGCGTACTTGTAAATCTTCCAGTCTTGCACATTTGGACAAACCAATTTAAAGCACCATTATAAAGATACTAAGCCAGAATTCCCTCAGGGAGTTGGGAGTGTGTTGTGTAATTCTGGGAAGATTTACGAACCTGGCTCTTGATGGAAATTAGGACTTGAAATTGCTTTTAAGACTTGTAAGAGCCATTGTGGATGCAAATCACATGATCTCAGGTGCTGAGACTTTTTTATGTAAGTGTTCTTTTTTTGGATGATGATGTTCAAACAGTAGTTGGGGGGACTGGGACTAATTGTCACATAAGTATAAGGTTTGATGTCAAAAATTCAATTCAACAAATGTGTTTGCCTTTTACAATTTTTTTCCCCCTGTGAATTATGTGTTTTGCACTGTTTTGCTGAAAATCATACAAAAAGCTCTTTAAACATGTTCCATTGTGACTACTTACCCCATAAGGCCTTTCATACCTCACTATACCCTCCTGCAGTGAAGGCCGCACTAGAGAAATGGCGCTAGTGAAAAGTAAATGAAATGCAGGGCACAGGCAATAAAATTTGCACATTCCTGTCAGGGCAAGTTGATGGATGTAGCGGAACTGCGTTTATTGACACAACACCTTCATGTTTCATAAGGCCATCAGTCATACAGTCACACTGGTGTTCAAGACCTGTGTCTGGGCAGAGAGCGGTGGTAAAGCACGGCTTTTCCCTGACTGCCCACTACAGAAGTCTGTTAATATACTTTTACTTCCCTTTATTTCATCATGTAAAGGTTTCTTTGTGGTCATTTGATTACATAATCTGTAGAGGATAAAGAAGAGGACACTTGAATGAAAATTAGAATGAAAGTCATTTATAACATTGAAATGGGAGTCACAGTCATGCTGATTAGACATTGATTAAACCGTGATGAGACTCTGTTGTTAGTGCACACACACACATATACCCTTCTCTGTGCTTTTGTTAGAGTGTGGGGTTTATGTGACTGCAAGACTACATATATATATATATATATAATATATTTAGTACAAAGAGTACTTGCTATGGAATTTATATATTTTAAGTGCTAACTGAATGTAATGTTTTCAGTTAGGCTACTGTACTTAATTGCATTTTAATTGCAATTAAAATGTGTTTTAGTTTAAATTTATATTTAATGAAATTAAGTGTTTTTGGTTTTTTTTGGATTTTTGACTCACTTAATTAGTACTTCATTATATATAATTTCAAGATTACTTCTAATGTCTTTGAAATATGGTTAAAGTGTACTTCCAAATGCACTGACAAGCATTTATGGTAAACTAAAATATATTTTAACAACTTCTATAGAAATTTGTTTATCCATTTAAAATATATTTGTAATTAAACATTTCTAATGATGCTGTAATTTATTTATTTATTTTTTTTTATTTAAAATATATTCAATTTAAATGTAATATTGAATATCACAGCAGTTATAATTATGATCATGTACCTTACATGTGCTTCCATATATTAGTCACATCAAAATTAGTGTACTTCTTTTAAGCGCAACAAAAGAATTTTAAAACGATGATTTAAAATGTACTTTAAATTAAAATTATTTTATTGGATATAATTACGAAGTGCACTTAAAGGGTTAGTTCACCCAAAAAATTAAAATTCTGTCAATAATTACTAACCCTCGTGCCGTTTTACACCCGTAAGACCTTTGTTGATCTTCGGAACGCAAATTAAGATATTTTTGTTTAAATCCGATGGCTCCGCGAGGCCTACATAAGGAGCAATGACATTTCCTCTCTCAAGATCCATAAAGGTACTAAAAACATATTTAAATCAGTTCATGTGAGTACAGTGGTTCAATAATAATATTATAAAGCGACGAGAATATTTTTGGTGCGCCAAAAAAAAACAAAATAACGAATTATTTAGTGATGGCCGATTTCAAAACACTGCTTCAGGAAGATTCGGAGCGTAATGAATCAGCGTGTCGAATCAGCGTGTCCGAAGCTTCCTGAAGCAGTGTTTTGAAATAGGCCATCACTAAATAATTCGTTATGTATTTTTTTTTTTTTTGGCGCACCAAAAATATTCTCGTCGCTTTATAATATTAATATTGAACCACTGTACTCACATGAACTGATTTAAATATGTTTTTAGTACCTTTATGGATCTTGAGAGAGGAAATGTCATTGCTCCCTATGTAGGCCTCACGGAGCCATCAGATTTAAACAAAAATATCTCAATTTGCGTTCCGAAGATTAACGAAGGTCTTGCAGGTCTGGAACGGCATGAGCGTGAGTAATAAATGACAGAATTTTCATTTTTGGGTGAACTAACCCTTTAAATGTGTTAAGAATCAAGTGTACTGTCTTTAAGTACACTTACAATTGTTTTTTTTATTTTTTATTTTTTTTTTATTTAATGATATTATCTGCAAGTACAGTTTTTTATTAATATACTACTTACAATTTTTGACATATACTACATGTGCATATTCAATACAATCAAGCACTCTTCTTCTACAAAAACAATTAAACCATCAATAAAGCTACTGTAGAAACCAACAATATTTAGCTGAAAACTGAGAATTTAACCAAATGTTATATTGTTCTAGAAATGCATAATTTGAGAAATGCAATTTGTAATAAATATTAAAATATTGTTTTGCATACCACTATGCCAGATATGCAAAAATGCCATATAGGCATTGACAAAATAACTGGTTAATTTTTGAAGATGGCCGCCACTTTAATTACATGCCTTGAATGGGACTTTGGTTTAACTACACCTAAAGACTAAAAGGGTAAACAAGACTAATTAAAAAGAAAACCTTGGAAAACCATGAACAAAACAGGAACCACAAATGATAAAACTATAAAATAAAATACATGACAAAGCAAATCACTGCTGTCACAATACTGAAAATGTATTGCATTACTAGTCCACAAAATTGTCCTTGGATTATAGTGTGATTATAGGGATCATTTTAGGAATATAGGAGTGTTTAGTCAATTGTGAACAATTGTGAAACGTTACTTTGTACATGAGTCTGATTGCACTGTTCCACAAAGTTCAACATGTTCCTGGATCAACATCTTTGTTGATCCTGGAACAACATTCCAGTCAACCAATCAGATTTGAGGGACAAGTTTACAGTTTAAGTTTAAAAGTTTAAAGTTTAAGCTTGCATCCAGGGATAGGTGCTTCTACATCAGTGTTATTCACATATTATTTCCCTCTGATTTTAGGGATAAGTTATGGGTATGGTTAGGTTTAGTTCACCCAAAAAATGAAATTTCTGTCATTAATTACTCACCCTCATGTCATTCCACACCCATAGAACCTTCATTCATCTTCGGAACACAAATTAAGATATTTTGATGAAATCTGAGAGGTTTATTTATTTATTTATTTTTATCCTCCATTGAAAGCAACGAAATTACCACACTCAAGGTCCAGAAAAGTAGTAAAAACATGGTTAGAATAGTCCATGTGACTACAGTGGTTCAACCTTAATATTATGAACCAACGAGAATATTTTTGTGCACAAAAGCAAAACAAAAATAAACACTTTATTCAACATATTAGTCTCTCCCCTGTCATTGTGCTAAGCTATTTAGCTTCCGTGTTTACGTCCGAATGCCGGCTCAGTACACTGTAAAAAGTAATATGCTCTATCTACTCCAAAAAATTTTGGCAACAGATTACAAGCAATATTATTAATGAAATTCAACAAATAGAATTGAATTAGAATTAATCAAATTTATTCCTTAAATGTCAACCACTTAAAATGAGTAAAATTTAAATAAAAATATATGAATAACAGACAGACGTCAAAGATGAATTAAGAACTTTTAATTTTTTTATTGCCAACATTGAAGACACCTGATAACAAGCAGAATCACTGAAGGAAAGAGAAACACATGAATTAACAGAGGTTTAGATGTTGATTTTAATTTAATTTAAAAGGTTTGGTCACCATTATGGTGATCAGTATTTCGTTTAGTTGGTCAGTTTGACACTTTGTTTTTTATGTCAGTTTGTGGTTTTTGTAATGGTGTTTGCTAATTTTAAATGGTTGACTTTTAAGGAATTAATTTGATTAATTTTAACTCAATTCTTATGTTGAATTTAATTAATAATATTGCTTGTAATCTGTTGCCACAATTTTATTGAGTAGATAGAGCGTATTACCTTTTACAGTGTATTGGTCTCTACAATGTAAATAGCATAGCAGAATGACAGGGGAGAGACGAATCTGTTGAATAAAGGCATTATTTTTGTTTTGTTATTGTGCACAAAAAGTTTTCTCGTCACTTCATAATAGGTTGAACCACTGTAGTCACGTTGACTACTTTAATGATGTTTTTACTACTTTTCTGGACCTTGAATGTGGTAATTTCATTGCTTTCAATAGAGGATAAAAAATAAAATAAAAAAAAAACCCTCTTGGATTTCATCAAAATATCTTAATTTGTTTTCTGAAGATGAATGAATGTCTTACGTGTTTGGAACAACACGAAGGTGAATAATTAATGACAGAAATTTCATTTTTGGGTGAACCGACCCTTTAAGACTGAATTTTCGGACAGGATTGTTGTTCCAGGATCAACAAAAAATGTTGATCCAGGAACGTGTCTTACTTGGCAAAATCACGGCGACTGCCCAGGGCCCTAGATTCCATTAAACTCCCTTGCTGCCCAATCCACTAAATGAGCTGCATGAGAAGTCAAGGAAATAGCGTCACTGATGAATCGAGGTGGTTTGAGAGAGAGCATTAACACTCTCCAATGTGAATTAAAACACTTGCTAGTCACAATAGCCACTCTTGAGGCGTAGTTATAGTTCTTGTCTGGACGCCAAATAACTTTATTTAAAGTTTTAAAAGGGAATTATATATTTCATTTTATAACAGCTAATTAAAAAGGCAGATTACTGCGCCCTGATTGGCTGGGATGATTTCTGTACTTGCCAGCTTGTCTTGCGAAGAGTATTTACTGCCTCCACAGGAAGCTTGAGTGTCCTTGGCAGGTGATTGTGCTATTCCTGGGAGAAATATAGGACTTCAAGGCAGCGAATGCTACTCTCGGTGTCCCCGTGAGACAGAAGACATGTCCAAAACCCGTTCATTAGGCATTATGTAGGGGTGTGGAGACACGGGAGATAATGTTTGGGTGAAGATACTGGTGTCTCTCAGTGATGAGGGTTTAACCAACACTTATTGAGGTCCAGGAGGTCACGCAGACATAAGAGCAGATAGTTTGTCTTCAAAGCCCTTGAGAGTAAAGACTGACTAGAGTAAACGCTCGAATGATGGATGCTAGGTTGTGGAGAGCATCTGCAGCTTTTCTTTTTCAGTCTGCTGTAGGCAGGCTCAGAAACACTTCAGAGGTGTCCAGATTTCTAAAGCAAGCTGAGAATAGGGTCTCTCATGACTCCATAAAAGTGTCCAAGGCCACATGCCTGTGAAGGGGAAAGATCTGAGATTAATGCTCGTGGATAGGCCGGAAGGGCCACGCGCATTAATATTTAATAATCTGCACTGTTATTGTCTCAGCAGAGGTGGAAGTGCTAACCTGCAGAATTATTGCGAAAGTACTGAAATGAAACAGACTTTGAAAGAGTAATAAACAGGGCTGGAGAGTCCGGGGAGGATGAAACTGCTCAGCAATGGTCCAGTTAATCTTCGGAGGAATGCCTGTTTATATAGACCTGTCAGGATTTCTGTCTCTCGGGAATCTTGTGTGAAATGTACGGAAGGTGAGGTGAGATTACAGTTCTCACGGTCAGTGCTAGTGAATGCTAATCTATTTTATCTAAGTTGACTTTTCTGCAATACAAACAAAAACAGTGGTAAACACAGCCGTGGTTATCTAATCATGAGTAATTGTGTTGATGTAACAATCTTATCATTATTTATTACCATTAAGTTGGTTTATTCTAGTTCACCTTTCCAAACATAATTACATTTTGTTATGGTCATCCGCATTCAAAGTAAGACATTTTACAATTGGAAGTATAGGAATTACAGAAAAGATAACGGTTAAACAAATCAAAGCTAAATTTTAAGCTTTAAGTATTTGTGCTTGATTGCTTTTAATGTGTTATTCAGACACAATGGTTCTCCCCTTGTGAAAAAGAAGTACATTTTTGCATACTTTTAAAAAGAGTGCTTATTACATAAGTAATATACTTCTTGCAAATATACCTAAGTGCAAACTGAATGTATTGTTTTAGACACCTAATTGCATGTTCTAATGAAACTTGTTTTCCATGTATTTAAATATGTGTAATTACACATTTGTAACAATGATGAAATGATGATGTTTAAAGGGTTCACCTAAAAATGAAAAATCTGTCATTAATTACCCTCATGTCGTTCCACACCTTCATTCATCTTTGGAACATAAATTAAGATATTTTTGATAAAATCCGATGGCTCAGTGAGGCCTGCATTGCCAGCAAGACAATTAACACTTTAAATGCTCAGAAAGCTACTAAAGATGTATTTAAAACAGTTCATTTGACTACAGTGGTTCAACCTTAATGTTATGAAGCGACAAGAATACGTTTTGTTTGCCAAAAAAACAAAATATCAACTTTATTCAACAATATCTAGTGATGGTCGATTTCAAAACACTGCTTCATGAAGCTTTACGAATCTTTTGTTTCGAATCAGTGGTTCGGAGCGCTTATCAAACTGCCAAAGTCACGCCCCCCAGTGGTGAACCATTGAAATTTTGAAACACTTATGACGTAACAAAGCCTCGTTTACTGAAATCACGTGACTTTGGCAGTTTGATACGCACTCCGAACCACTGATTCGAAACAAAAGATTCATAAAGCTTCGAAGCTTCATGAAGAGCTGTTTTGAAATCGGCCATCACTAGATATTGTTGAATATCTAGGCTATTGTTGAAGTTTTTTGGTGCACAAAAAGTATTTTCGTCGCTTCATAACATTAAGGTTGAACCACTGTACTGTTTTACATACATCTTTAGTAGCTTTCTGGGCACTGAAAGTGTTAATTGTCTTGTTTTTTGATATTAGGTACTTTACATGCATTTTAGTATGTCATTGTCACCACGTCAAAAAATTTAATATTCATTCACTAATAAGTATGTGAATTATTCTTATTTATACACATGCGAGAACTTCTCTTGAAAAATTTCTTGAGGACACACTTTTTTTTTTTTACAACCTCATACTAATGTTAATTAATTTATCATATTCTAAAACAGTGACCGCATGCCTGAGGTTAGTAATTTGCATAAAATAATTCCAAACCATCTCCATATAAGGACCCTTTCAGCAACTCTCAGCAAAAATATGACTGTCTCTAAAGACGCGATATTGCCTGAGAGCACGTGCGACAAGATCCTCAAGCAATGCCAAGTGTACTATCCTCCAAAAAATTATTGATGAATCATATGTTCATAAATCAAAATGTTTGTACGCAGATTTCACACACAAATTTGTGTATATGCACCGGGCATTAGGAGGCCAAATTTGGTTGAGGGTAGATGTTGTATGCGAGTTTCAGGACAGTTAAAATATAAATGAATGAATGAATGAATTGATTAAATACAGTAAAACTGAATGGAAAATGTTAACATTATCCTTAATGTATTAAAACTTGTATACTTTTAGCGCCTTTCTCTAAATTTATTTCTATTCTAAATTAATTTCACAAATAGTGTTCTTTCTGTAAAGCTGCCTAATAAAGGTACATTTAAAAAAAAAAAAAAAGAAGAAGAAGAAGAAAAGAAAAGAATAATTATAATAGTCTGGTGTGCCTGGCTTGGGTGAACTGACTGTGGGTGCCTGAAACGTGGAGGTAGTTCATTTCTTTGCACAATTGTCTGGTGTGAATTATTACCAAGAAAATGCCTGGTGTCCATATTTTTGCTTGCTGTGCGTCTCAGCAGTGGTCTACTGTCATTGCAGTGGAGAGGTGATGGCAGTGGGGCTGGAGAAAGCCCAGGGCTATCTATGTGCTTGGTGCGCTGCTAGGTTATTTCAAATGACAACAAATATGCAAGATAGTGTAGCACACATTCTACTGGACTATTGGCTTTCCTTTTAATTAACAATTTCCTGGCCATGTTATTTGGATTTGAAATAGAACTGAGTGTGCTGGTGCTACACATATCTGGTTCAGTCATGATTCAGGCTGATTGGTCCTTTACATGCAATTACATAATTTACTACATGGTGCAAGCTGATTCTGCAACCAATGAGATTGCTTGCTTAAAATTTAAATAAATAATCTGGTTCAGTGTGCGCTGTAAGATGGTCCTGCAGCTCGCTATCAGTTAGAATTCCTCTGACACCCTCCACCTCCCCCAGCTCCACCTGCTTAAATCTGCCATGGGATTTTATGATGCTTGTTTATGCAACAGTAACATTGTGGTAGACAGCTACACGACTACCACTTTGACGCTTCAAAAAGTTCATAAAGAGATCGTAAAACTAATCCATATGAATTGAGTGGTTTAGTTCAAATTTTCTGAAGAGACTCGATCGATATGATGAACTGTATTATTATTTTTTTTTTTTTTTTATGAGAAAATGTTTGAATAAAACATTGAAAGATTAAGGCAGAAGTTACGGTAGGTTAATTAAAGGACTAATCGACTGATCAGAAAATGATTAGGTTAATCTTGAAAATAATTTACAGATTAATTGACTAATCGTAAAAATAATTGATAGATTAATTGATCATTAAAATAATTGTTAGGTACAGCCCTAATAATATGAAATATTATTAAAAAAAAAAAAAAAAAAAAAGGATTTGCTTAAAATTCAAAAATAAATAAATACATAAATTACATTTTAAAGGCAACTTTTAAAAGAAAGCAAAAGTAAAGTAAAACCCTGCAGATAGGGTTACGTGGTGTCCTTCAAAGGTTAACCTTTCTTTTCTCCCCACTTTAGTGTGATTTCAACCGAGCCAGACAAACACACCAAGAAGCCCTGCTGTCATTACTCAGTCATTCAGGTTAAGCATTTTAACACAACATCACAGCACTGAAATAGGAAAATAATGAGAGGAACATCCATCAGCCTAATGCTTTGTTGATTCTGGATCCATTGGGACAGTTAGATGCTTTTATCACTCAGATAGAAAACATATCTTCAGGAATGGATCAAACAGAGAGAGGAATAGATCATAGAATCTTTCTTTCATTTATTTCATGAAAGCAGGTGAAAAAAAGGACAAGAGAATAATGGAAGAAAGTTGATGTTTGAGAGAGTGCAGGAAGGGGTTATTTGGGAGAGAAATGGGGAAAATAACTTTGCCAGTTTCCTCCGTCAGGGTTCATAAAACAGTGGGAAATGTCCCTCTCAGGAGACATGCAGACCTGAGAAGTCTCCATCTCAGCTTTTTTTTTTTTTTTTAAACCACAGCAATTTTCTGCCCATTTCTCCAGGAATCATCTACATCATTCCTGTAGTATTGCTTAAAGAAATACTTAATCCAGAAATGAAATTTTTATCATCACTTACCCTTATGTACTTCCATAGTGGACAAAAGGAGAATTGTACTGGTCAATCTTCAAAAAAAGAGTGCAAAAATATGAAAAGATCCAACTCAAAATAATGATTCATGCATTCATTAATATGGACATCTCTCATGAACTTATCAAAGAAATATATCAAGATTTTTTTTTTTTAAAGCTCTAAAGCCCCATTAAATTGCAATTACATTGAAAAGAGAGGAACAATTCTCCTTTGTGTTCCACGGAAGAATGAAAGTGGTCATCTACATTTAGACTGTTACCAGTAAAGAGTAAAACAGTGAAATCCTTCTGTGGAAACTGTGTGTATATATATATATATAATTTATATATTTATAAATCTTTCTTGAGATTTCATACTGTATATATAATTTATTTTTAAATCTCTCTTGAGATTCCATACTGTATATATAATTTATTTTTATCTCTCTGTTCACACTCTTCAAGAAATACTCCTAAGGAAAACATTCCTTATTGTTTTTGTTTGTTTGTTGCAAATATTATGTTATTACACATTTATTACACTTTTATTATACTTCCAATTTTTCATTTCAGAAAAGTAAAATATTGTTTTCTTTTCTTTTTTTTTTTTTTTTTTTTTTTTGAACAAGGACAACAATGTGCATTAGACAAAATAACTTTCTTTCCATTAGGTTGTATTTGAGATTATGCGAGCAGGCCTTGGTTGCAGTTGTGTTCTGTATTATCAGTAAATCTCAAAACAGTCTTAGAATGCACTCAACCATGTATTCATATAACAAACTGTTATATAAATTAGTTTATTTAACCATTTCAATATTAATGGAATGTTTTACAGTTGAAATGTTGAAAGTCACATAACTGGATCCACCTTAGCAATTATTTATTGCAAGGTAGCCTTGGATTTCTGCACATCCAGAGATTGTGGACATCTAGATGATTTACACATTTTGTGTGACAGGCAACAATATAGTTCTGCTCCCGTCTTAAAATGTAGATCTTTGCTCTGCTTTAAAGTGCAGTGTTGACAGCATTATGTGGAGCATTCTGGGTAGAGGAAGCCAGCAGGAGCCATCATGTGCCTGACATATGTTACAGCCAGAGATGTATTAACCTTTGGTCACAGGCGAGATAGTCTCAGCCTCAGACGTCATGCCTACGGACCACTGGCTGAACGTCTGATGCATAAAACGCACAAAATGCGAAACACTTCAGTTTCGTAGTCATCATCTGATGGTTGAATTCTACAGGATTTCCAGGAAACGTGTGTGTCACGTTCTTTCAGTAAATTGCATGCTGTTCTTGAACCATTTGGAGTATATGCATGGTTTTGGTCTCTTTTGAAAGGTATGTGTACTGCGGTTGGTACAGTGGAACGCTTACAGGTTAACAGTCCATCTAGAAACAAAGCTGTTGTGATGCCAAACCCCCTCATGAAAGGAAAAAGTTGTCGTGTTTACAACTGTGACAATGAGCGTTTATCATGATCAACTAAATGCTTCATTATCAGAAGTATTTGAAAATCATGGCATAGATTTTAAAATACTTCCAAGAGTTTTACACACCATTCAGTTATTATAGGAACACTGACTTTACTAAACATGACACTGAACAAAACAAACAGTGATTGGTTGCTTTACATGTCAGTCAGACGGCCTCTTGGGTGGTCTTTGGCCAATGAGAGCTGCAGTGGAGTCCAGAGACCTTCTGCCGTCAGTCTGAGGGTCTGGCTACACAAGACAGATGAGATAACGTGGAGAAGTTCATGTTATCCTGTTTATATCCAGAGAAGCTCTTCTGATTAAATAAACAGTGAGACTGGGCTTTTGCCAAATCAACAGGAAAACAGCTCAGTTTCTGCCATAGATGGCTGCAGGCGATATATCATCAGGGAAGTGTTCTTCCCCAAGGAGACTGAGAAGTCTTTCTCTCTCATTCTGGTGTGGACTACAAAACAGACACACTTGAAAAGTTTGACATGACGTACAGGTGCAGATGGAAGACATATCTCTCTCTCACTCTCTCTCTCTCTCTCTCTCTCTCTCTCTCTCTCTCTCTCTCTCTTTCGCTGATGATTAAACTCTTCTGTTGTGTCTTCTGTTCTTCTCCTCCGCTGTGAATCTGTCATTGCTCTTTTAAGAAGCGGCTTTGCTTGCAGTCTTGCCTATGTAGCAGAACAATTTGAAGGAGCTGTTTTTCAGTTTCTGCATGGACAGGTGCATCACTGCTGCGCATTGCTCAATAATATCATGCAGGTGCCACCATCTATTTTAACTACTTTTTTTTTTTTTTTTGTTCTAGAAAGTGTATTGAAAGTGTCTTGTAACAGTGTAACCGTCAGATCAGGTTTATATATACACCGACAAGGCATAAATTATTACCACCTTCCTGATATTGTGTTGGTCCCCCTTTTGCTGCCAAAACAGCCCTGACCCATTGAGGCATGGACTCCACTAGACCCCTGAAGGTGTGCTGTGGTATCTGGCACCGAGATGTTAGCAGCAGATCCTTTAAGTCCTGTAAGTTGCTAGGTGGGGCCTCCATGGATCGGACTTGTTTGTTCAGCGCATCCCACAGATGCTCGATTGGATTGAGATCTGGGGAATTTGGAGGCCAAGTCAACACCTCAAACTCATTGTTGTGCTCCTCAAACCATTCCATGAAAGGGTGTACATAGTCTGCAACAATTGATACATGTCAAAGTAGCATCCACATGGATGGGACGGTGGACAGAGGTCAGCATGAGCACCCTGACAGGTCTACGGCCATGCAGCCATATATATATATATATATATATTTTTTTTTTTTTTTTTTTTAAGGGGTCATGCTTTATCTACACTGAACAAAATTATAAACACTATTGTTTTTGCCCCCATTTTTCATGAGCTGAACTCAATGATCTAAGACTTTTTCTATGTACAAAAAAGGCCTATTTATCTCAAATATTGTTCACAAATCTGTCTAAATCTGTGTTAGTGAGCACTTCTCCTTTGCCAAGATAATCCATCCACCTCACAGGTGTGGCATATCAAGATGCTGATTAGACAGCATGATTATTGCACAGGTGTGCCTTAGGCTGACCACAATAACAGGCCACTCTAAAATGTGCAGTTTTATCACCCAGCACAATGCCACAGATGTCGCAAGTTTTGAGGGAGCGTGCAATTGGCATGCTGACTGCAGGAATGTCCACCAGAGCTGTTGCCCGTGAATTGAATGTTCATTTCTCTACCATAAGCCATCTCCAAAGGCATTTCAGAGAATTTGGTATTACATCCAACCGGCCTCACAACCGCAGACCACGTGTAACCACACCAGCCCAGGACCTCCACATCCAGCATCTTCACCTCCAAGATCGTCTGAGACCAGCCACCCGGACAGCTGCTGCAACAATCGGTTTGTATAACCAAAGAATTTCTGCACAAACTCTCAGAAACCATCTCAGGGAAGTTCATCTGCATGCTCGTCGTCCTTATCGGGGTCTCGACCTGACTGCAGTTCGTCTGCGTAACCGACTTGAGCGGGCAAATGCTCACATTCAATGGCGTCTGGCACTTTGGAGAGGTGTTCTCTTCACGGATGAATCCCGGTTTTCACTGTACAGGGCAGATGGCAGACAGCGTGTATGGCGTCATGTGGGTGAGCGGTTTGCTGATGTCAACGTTGTGGATCGAGTGCGTGGTGGTGGGGTTATGGTATGGGCAGGCGTATGTTATGGACAATGAACACAGGTGCATTTTACTGATGGCATTTTGAATGCACAGCGATACCGTGACGAGATCCTGAGGCCCATTGTTGTGCCATTCATCTACGACCATCACCTCATGTTGCAGCATGATAATGCATTTCCCCAAGGGTCTGTACACAATTCCAGGAAGCTGAAAACATCCCAGTTCTTGCATGGCCAGCATACTCACCGGACATGTCACCCATTGAGCATGTTTGGGATGCTCTGGGTTGACGTATACGACAGCGTGTTCCAGTTCCTGCCAATATCCAGCAACTTTGCACAGCCATTGAAGAGGAGTGGACCAACATTCCACAGGCCACAATCAACAACCTGATCAACTCTATGCGGAGGAGATGTGTTGCACTGTGTGAGGCAAATGGTGGTC
The DNA here is from genome assembly GCF_019924925.1 of Ctenopharyngodon idella. NCBI lineage: Eukaryota > Metazoa > Chordata > Actinopteri > Cypriniformes > Xenocyprididae > Ctenopharyngodon > Ctenopharyngodon idella. The sequence goes on along the minus strand of NC_067239.1, from coordinate 6,824,021 downwards.
ACACCACATACTGACTGGTTTTCGGACCCCCCAATACAGTAAAACTGCACATTTTAGAGTGGCCTTTTATTGTGGCCAGCCTAAGGCACACCTCTGCAATAATCATGCTGTCTAATCAGCATCTTGATATGCCACACCTGTGAGATGAATGGATTATCTCGGCAAAGGAGAAGTGCTCACTAACACAGATTTAGACAGATTTGTGAACAATATTTGAGAGAAATAGGCCTTTTGTGTACATAGAAAAAGTCTTAGATCTTTGAGTTCAGCTCATGAAAAATGGAGGCAAAAACAAAAGTGTTGGCCATTTATTGAAACTAAACTGTTCCATTAACCATCTTTGTACCATTTTGTTACTTTAGTTATTTATGTTTTACAGACACATTTGATTGTATATCATTAGTGTGTTTTGAGGCAATCAAACTATCCATATTTTTTATGGTGATGTAGACAGTGGTACAGAGAGCTGTGGACCGCCGTCTGCTCTCTATGAGCACTGGTGCAGTGGAACAGCCCCAGAACCAGACGACACATGGAACAGCAATTAAAAACACAGGTCTGACCCAAAGAACAGGCTCTGTGTCCTGGACAGGAAGACTAATTAGCCTCCTGGACCCTGTTGGCATGATTTAGTGTTTTTTAAAATAAATCTCAGAATCCAGTCTTGCACTGAAGGAATCAGAGCCCTGTGATATTCCTTTGAATGCAAATGACTGGCATCAATCAAGAACAAGCAATAAGCATCATGAAAAGTTTTTCATCAGTTACTTGTGCTGGGATTTGTCAAGCTAAACTAAATAAGTGCCATGAACATCAATGCTATGAGTATAACAGCTGTAAAAACCAGCTGTTAGAAAGCAATTATTTATAAAACACAATCAATCTTCATGATATTATTTAAGATCGCCTCACTTTGCCTGAAAACAGTGAGTGTTTTGTGTGGTCTTTAAATGCACAGGCTACAAGACAATTGATACTAAAGATTACAATTAGACAAATAAATAAATAAAGTAAATAATAATAAAAAAAAAAAAAAAAAGATTAACATTTTTACTATATTTATTTATAGAATTTTTCAATATACAAGTACTATAGAATCATATACATATTCAAATTTAGATTTTTAAGTTCATCCATCCATCCATCCTATTGTGAAATATTATCACATTTTTTTTCTATTTTTTGAAAGTTTTCTATTTGAATATATCTCAAAATATAATTTATTTCTGATGGAGGAAGTTTCAGCATCATTACTCCAATCTTCAATGTCACATTATCCTTCAGAAATCTGCTTAAGAAATATTTATTATTTTTATCAATGTTGACAACATCTGTACTGCTTAATACTTTTGTGGAAACCGTGATACATTTTTATCAGGATTATTTGATAAATGTTCAGATTTCTACAGAAATCAAATTAGATCATCTTCATACCATGCAGACAAAAAAATTATTAGTCAAGCCGTAAAAATAGACTGCGAACAAATTCTATGAAGAACACAACAAAATGGATGTAAGGCTATATCTCTGCAATGTTTTACCATATTGAGACAAAAGTTGGTGCATGTCATCACAAGCATGACCTGAGGGTATTTGCGCAGTATCATCATAGCGCCACCTAGTGGTCTTGAGAGATATATATATATATATATAGTCATTTATTTATTTATTTATTTTTGCGTATAAATTCTGAACAGTTTGGTCAGAAAACACAAGACGGGTCTCTTTTGATCAGTGTGGCATACCGAGTCGAAGTATACCCAGTTTTCCCATGTCGGCCATTTTGAGTGTCGGCCATGTGGAATTTTGCCATAAAATGCCATAAAATTTTAAGAACGCATTGGCTTATCTTTACGAAACTTGGTATGTGCCTTCGGCACAATGCCTTGAAGCTACTCAAAAGGTTTTTGGACAGCGCCACCAAGTGGTCAAAAATGAAAGCATATATTACTATTTTTTAATAAAATATAAAAAATGCTAATATATAATTGATTCGTTTTGCCTATAGTATAGAAACTGGTCTTGGTAGATTCCACAAGTCATACCAAGAACAATGCCATCCGCCATTTTTCACCACATTCGATTCAGATCAACTTCAGACCATGCCTGCAAAAAGTTATGGATTTCATGTTTATAGACAAAACTGCTATAATTTAACGTATCAACGAATTTGATGGCATGATGCCAAGCTGAATCTGAGGGTGTATCTCTGCAAGGCGTTGCTCTATTGACACCAAACTTTGTGTATGCCATTGTCACCCTACGCTGATCAGACCACATCAATTTGGTAATAGCACAACCTATTGGTCAAATGTGATTGTATTTATCATTTTTCAACAATTATGTCTAAAATCATCTAGAAAATGTCTTAAATTAGTCATTTTTGCAGTTAGTGTGTTTATCCCCTTAACCTCTGCTTGCAGCTATATTTTTTAAATGTCTTTACTGTCACATTTGATCAATGTAATTTGCCCTTGCTGAATAAAAATATAAATTTCTGTGGAGGAAAAAAAAAAAAAAAAAAAAAAAAACACTGACCCCAAACCTTGAAATGGTAGTGTATCTGTATGCCTAAATTATATTTTCATATTTAATTATCAAATACCATGTCATATTTGTTGACATTGTGCCACAGAGCACAGAAATGACCCCTTGCAGACCGAGAAAAAGAGACATTATAACACTGAATCTCATCTGATGCATTTCTGCTTCATTTTCTTCGCCTTCTCCTCTCTTTGCTCTTTCCTGTTCCATTTTCAGCATTTCAGTGAGCAATTGTGTCTTTCATATATGAGGATTTTGGTCATTGAGTTTTTTTCTTTCAGTGAATAATAATAATTTTTAGATTGAATTTGTAAAAAAAAAAAAAAAAAAAAAAAAAAAAAGCACTGTAATCACAAACTATGTGTTTAAAAAGAATGTGTTCAAAATGTTGCAGATCTGTTATGTTTCGGACATATTATGAGCAATTGATGATGGTGTATTAATTAATTCAAAGTGTGGATCCAACAATTGAAAAATACTTGATTCATTTTTGATCATGTTTGATTTTATAACAAGGCTCCAAGATTCTCTGCAAAATCAAGTGGAGATGGTGAACTGCAAAAGAGTCACATTTACAACATGCTACATTTCACTAAATATTCAAATCATATTACATTTGTAGCAATGGCTGATGGTGAACTTAAAGAGCCCTGTATATAATTATATATTGTGCACAAATGCGGCTTAAAATGAGGTTAAAAACAGTGGCTGGAAAACAGCTGACTCGATTCCCTTTTAGTAAAATTATGTGAATCAATGTTAAGTAGTACAGCATATCTGCAGCTTCCTGTGGCAGTAACTACTTGTAAATAGGATCTAAATGAAGGCCTTCAGCTCTAAATTGCTCCAGGAGGACTGCTTACTGCTACTAGACATTGTTCTTGGTACCAGTAATTTAGAGTGTGTGTGTGTGTGTGTGTGTGTTTGTGAGTGTGTTGACATCTTTACCCCTTATTCAAATTATTTTAAAAAATATTGAAGATTTTGTAAGCATTTTTCATAGTGTTTAGAGTCAATTTTTTTATATGTGATAATACAGTGAAACATGCCAAATTGTGCGGGCATACTTTTTGGCCTGGCTGCCATACAAAGAAATTATGACCACATGCAAAAACAAGAGAGGACCAATGTAATATTCATAACTGAATATGCTGTAGTCAATGCATGCTTTTTCCTGTGAGCTTTTTGTTTTTCTATGCATCTTTATAGCTTTCTGTAGCTGTACTTTATATATATATATATATATATATATATAATTTTGTCAGATAAATATCTTAATATCTGTTTTGTTCATATTTAAAATATATATTTTTTAAAATATAAATAATTTTCTCATATTTTGGTGGTTTAGGGTCATTAAAATCAAATATCCCATCCGGACATCACTTTTGGCCACTACTGTATTTACAGATTTACATAAGATCGGGTTGGGATTGCCTTTTCTATGAGAACTTCAAACCAATTACTTTTTTTTCTTTTTTTTTTTTTATACCAAAAATATCTTCACTGAGTCTTTTTTTTTTTTTTTTTTTTTTCATTCTCTAAAACAAGTGTGGATATCTCAGCATTAAAAATTGAGAGATAGAGAGAGAAAAAAATCAATCTAACCTCTGAGTTCCAAAACGAAGGACAGCGCAGCATGATATTTTACACTCAATATGAAGAATTTATTTCAAAGGGATATTTCTATCTACTCCAGCTTCATTTCTCCCTCTACACCTTCATATTTACTCTCTTATGCTCTACATTGTGTCTTGTGACTGATTGTGGAACTTAAAGCTGAAATGTGTCTTTTTGAATGACATTTGAAAGACTGGGTGACTTACCCTGATGAAAACCCATCATGATATTCCAGTAGATGTGGAGGTTGTTCTGAAAGACTTTGCCTCCACAGGCAATCACTGAATGAGCTATGAATAGGTACAACTGTAATTTATTTTCATAAGAGCAGGGTATGTTTTGAGAATTAGGAGTGGAGTGACCAAAATAGATGACTGTGAAGTGCAAGTTCTTGAAACTGCTGGTATATGTATGGTGTTTTTGTTCTACTTAAAAATTTAGTTATGATTTAGTGTTGTTGGTTCTAATAGCATATTTATATTTTAATTATATAATTGATCATATAAATATAGTAAACATTGTATATGGTAAGATGGGGCAAAATGACCCCCCGGGGTCACCTCAGTTTTTTCTCTTGACCCTAAATGGCACAAAATCTCATCTCAAAATATTTGATGAATGACTACACTCTTCTTAATTGTGTCATTTCATCTGAATATCATCATTTGTGAGATTTAATCAGTCAAAACACTTTTGATGTTAATCTAATTTTGTGTCTCTGGAAAAAAAAGTGATCTATTACATATTTATTACATATTAATTACATATTAACAATTACATTGATGTTTTTGTGTTTATTTGTTAATGAGGAATTTGTGGACATTCATGTTTTTTTTTTTTTTTAGATTTGTGGAGCGCATAATATTGTTTTTATTTTGGAGTAAATAAATATCATGAATTAGACTTATATTTCAGACACATTTCTCAATACTTAGGCCACTTTTTGATGTAAAACTGTCAATGTCTCTGGAGGCAGGCATATGCAAACTATCTAAACAAGCTGTTTTTCGAGCTTGATCAAATAAATGTTTTGTTTATAATGAGGATGTTTTAAGCAATGAAACTTGCAGAATATTTAATGGTACAAAGACCTCTTATATGTCAAAAGATCAAGGCGAATTTGATTTCTCGGGTCATGACACCTTTAACAATTTTTAAGTAATTTTACATTTTTCGCTTTGACAACTAAACTGTCGAATGTTTCTATTTATTTTCCCTTATTTATAAACCACTTCCAGGTGCCTTCCAGTTTTGTGTCATTCACACTTGATAACGCATGAAACATGCCAAATTATGCGGGCATACTTTTGGCCTGGCTGCCATACAAAGAAATTATGACCACATGCAAACACAAGAGAGAACCAATACAAAATGTATAACTGATTATGTTGTAGTCAATGTATGCTTTTTCCTGTGAGCTTTTTGTTTTTCTATGCATCTTTATAGCTTTCTGTACCTGTACTTTTCCATTTTTATTTTATTTTTTTTTTTTTTTATATATATATAATTTTGGTAGATATAATTTTGGTTTCAAAAATAAAATAATTTTCTCATATTTTGGTGGTTTAGGGTCATTAAAATCAAATATCCCATCCGGACATCACTTTTGGCCACTACTGTATTTACAGATTTACATAAGATCGGGTTGGGATTGCCTTTTCTATGAGAACTTCAAACCAATTACTTTTTTTTTTTTTTTTTTTTTTTTTTTTATATATATATACCAAAAATATCTTCAATGAGTCTTATTTTTTTCATTCTCTAAAACAACTATGGATATCTCAGCATTAAAAATTGAGAGAGAGAGAGAGAGAAAAAAATCAATCTAACCTCTGAGTTCCAAAACGAAGGACAGCGCAGCATGATATTTTACACTCAATATGAAGAATTTATTTCAAAGGGATATTTCTATCTACTCCAGCTTCATTTCTCCCTCTACACCTTCATATTTACTCTCTTATGCTCTACATTGTGTCTTGTGACTGATTGTGGAACTTAAAGCTGAAATGTGTCTTTTTGAATGACATTTGAAAGACTGGGTGACTTACCCTGATGAAAACCCATCATGATATTCCAGTAGATGCGGAGGTTGTTCTGAAAGACTTTGCCTCCACAGGCAATCACTGAATGAGCTATGAATAGGTACAACTGTAATTTATTTTCATAAAAGCAGGGTATGTTTTGAGAATTAGGAGTGGAGTGACCAAAATAGATGACTGTGAAGCACAAGTTCGTGACACTGCTGGTGTATGTATAGTGTTTTTGTTCTACTTAAAAATTTAGTTATGATTTAGTGTTGTTGGTTCTAATAGCATATTTATATTTTAATTATATAATTGATTATATAAATGTAGTAAACATTGTATATGGTAAGATTGGGCAAAATGACCCCCCGGGGCGCCTCAGTTTTTTCTCTTGACCCTAAATGGCACAAAATCTCATCTCAAAATATTTGATGAATGACTACACTCTTCTTAATTGTGTCATTTCATCTGAATATCATCATTTGTGAGATTTAATCAGTCAAAACAGTTTTGATGTTAATCTAATTTTGTGTCTCTGGAAAAAAAGGTGACCTATTACATATTTATTACATATTAATTACATATTAATAATTGCATTAATGTTTTGTGTTTATTTGTTTGAGGAATTTGTGGACATTCATGTTTTTTTTAGATTTGTGGAGCACAAAATATTGTTTTTATTTTGGAGTAAATAAATATCATGAATTAGACTTGATGTAAAACTGTCAATGTCTCTGGAGGCAGGCATATGCAAACTATCTAAACAAACTGTTTTTCGAGCTTGATCAAATAAATGCTTTGCTTATAATGAGGATGTTTTAAGCAATGAAACTTGCAGAATATTTAATGGTACAAAGACCTCTTATATGTCAAAAGATCAAGGTAAATTTGATTTCTCAGGTCATGACACCTTTAACAATTTTGAAGTAATTTTACATTTTTTGCTTTGACAACTAAACTGTCAAATATTTCTATTTATTTTTCCTTATTTATAAACTACTTCCAGGTGGCTTCCAGTTTTGTGTCATTCACACTTGTTATAATATCTGAACAATGCCTGGGATTCTGAATCCTCCAGTTCTTTGACTGAATGAAAATGAAACGGTCCTATTAGATGTCAGAATGGTTGACATAACACTAAGCAGAGACCCTCTAAATTTCTTAATCAGCTCAAAATGTCAAGAGTCCTGCGTTTTCACCTGAGGTCTGTGAAAGTGCGGGAGGTATCAGCACAAGGCCATGCAGTTTAAATTAAATGCCTCAACCTTCCTCACAGCTCTGTGTGTGTGTGTGTGTGTGTGTGTGACCATCAACATCATACATGATCACAAGAGCCTGTTTAATGGAATTCTCCTCACAAATGATCTCTTGCCTTTAATCTAAAAGAATATTAACAGCTTTACTATTTTTTTTTTTTTTTTAACTTCCTGACTGAAATTCCACTTGTATTATTATTCTGATATTTACTTTGACCTCTTTGCAGCAGAGTAGTCCTCCAGACAGCTTCACTAATTGATTTATAATAACTTGCAGCACACAGTCCAAAAAAGCTGTTATTCCCAATGGAATGGAATTCTTCTGCCGATAATAACAGAGTATCAGAGTCCCTCCCTTTCCCGAGAGTTAAATATTACGCATCAGCGAGGTCGTGTTTTAGACACCAAAGCCGCAGCGTGTTTGTAAAAGGCAAATGATGTTTGGCTCTATTCAACACAAGCAAATAGACCAATGGAAATTGTTTCAAGATTAAAGAATTCCCTCACTGTTACGAGAAATATTAGCTAAATCAAACATTGTCTCTGGGTCTGTAAATGGTATTACTGTAGTTATATTACCTCTATTCTTTATTATTGTATTTTTTTCTCTGGCTAATTGCAGTATATAATGTAACCTACACTGCCAGTCAAACTTTTTGGCACATTTAATAATTCTTTTTTATTGCTATTTTCCACATTCCACAAGCAAGCAAAAGTATAAAATTGCAGAAATGGGACATATGTAGGTTATTATACAGTGAACAAAAATGTTTAACAAATATTTTAACTTCTTCATAGTCTAGATTTGTCACATGTATGTTCAGTTTAGTTCAGTTCTGTCTTCTCTGCATTAGTCCTCATTAGTCACTATGGTTTCTAATTAGTTAAGTCTTGTCAGCTGTTCCCGTTAAGTGTCCTCATTCTCTGTGTATTTAAGTTCCTGCCTGTTTGCTGTTCAATGCCGGTTATTGTTTGTGTATTACACACTGTTATGCTTCTGCCTGTTTGTTGAATTAAACTTTATTTATTATTGTGATTCTGCATTCATCTACCTTCAGCCATGGCAGAATAACCAACCTCTCAAAAATGAGAAAAGAGAAATATGGACCCACCAGCGCTGCGTCTCCTTCTCCTCCTGGAAAAGAGGCCATATCTGGGGAACCTGGCCTGGATGCTCCAGAATGGCGGCCTCTCCTTCACAGCCAATGAGCCTGAGGTGCCCACCGAAGTCGTTCCAGAACCGGAGAACATCAAAGCCCCGGAGTTGACGCAAGTGGGTCAGTCTACCGCAGACCTGATCGATCTGTGGTCCACGGATCCAAGTCCCCACCCTCGAATCATCCTCTTCTTCACCGGTCCCATCCGGTTATTTGAATGCTCCGGTCCTGTCCGGAGATCTTCTTCAGCCTGTATCCCTGCATGACTTCCTGATCCCGTCTCCACCGCTGGTCACAGCCAGACCCCTGGATCCATTGGCGCCACTAGTGTCGTCGAGCTCCTCGGCTCTGTCCCCACCGCTTACTCCGTGCGGCTCATCTTCCTCGCCTCGGGCTTACCCTCCACCAGCTCGGTGTGAGGCAGAGTCCCCGGCTGCATGTCTCCACCTCGACCTGTCAGCCCGTCACCATCACCTCGGCCCACCGCTCCCTCTTCTCCTCCGCGGCCCGTCTACCCGGAAACTCCTCTGGGCTCACTCTTCACTCCAGGTCAGCCTCCAAGCTTCCGCCATGGACTTCCGGGGTTTTAGCTGTGCCTGCACCCTGCACCCCTATGGTGTCATCGGGTTCCTCCCTTCCTAAGACCTCCCCGTCGTCCTCACTCGCTCCAGTGTCGCCCCAGTCATCCGAGTCCCCGTTGCCGCCTCAGTCCCGTGAGCCAGCAGCTCAGCACCAGGCCTGCGATGTCGCCCTGGTCCGTCAGCCACTCTGTTCTGCCGGTTCCTCCACCACTCACCATGGTTCTGCTACCGTCAATCGGCTCCTGGTTGCCGCCCAGCCCGTCAGTCAAAGCACCACCCTGGATCCTCCCACCTTCAGCGCCCCAATGGTACCTGTGGCCCACTCCTCCAGGCTCCTATCTATCACCAGCTCCACGCCCTTTCCTCTTCTTAGACTTTTTTATCATGGCACGAGGGGGGTGTTATGGCACATGTATATTCAGTTTAGTTCAGTTCTGATTTGTCTGCATTAGTCTTCGTTAGTCACTATGGTTTCTAATTAGTTAAGTCTTGTCAGCTGTTCCCGTTAAGTGTCCTCATTCTCTGTGTATTTAAGTTCCTGCCGGTTTCCTGTTCATTGCCGGTTATTGTTTTTGTGTGTTACACACTGTTACGCTTCCTTCTGTTTGTTGAATTAAACTTTGTTTATTATTGAGATTCTGCATTTGTCTACCTTCATCCGTGACAATATTATAGCTTTGCACACCTTTTAAGGCAGTACTGAAGGTGTTCTAGTTTATGCTGGACACTCTTTGTCTATAAAGCCTATAATTTACTTGTGATATAATGTGTCCATATTGCTCTGAATAATCCCCATATTATTTTGTCCCTTTTGGGTCCTTGCAAGAACCTTAAATTCAAAGCCTGTTTAATTACCTAGTGGCAGAAGACATAAAATGACCTGAATAAAGATGTAAATTACAGACATTTAGCAGAACTAATAAAAAGAGGCAAAATGAAAAAGGTCATTTATAAGGATTTCCCCCTATATTTTAATTCAGAGAGCATGCTCACCTACTGAGATCCTTTTTCAATTGAAAATGCCTGCCAAAAACTTATATCTCTTTAAGCTAAAGAACCATCTTAATAAAATATACTTGGGTTTCAGCTGCACGAATGAATATAAATCGCATACATTTATGCATTAACTGCATACATTTGTGCCTACGCCAAAGATCTAGGACATTTTGAGAAGTTTCTATTTCAGCCAAATGTGTTAATGCATACGAATGTCGTGATGCTCAGGTGTCATAAACAGATGATCAAAAAGAGTTTAGCAAAACCTAAACAAATTCCTCCACTTCCACATTCCACCATGAAACATTTCTTTTAAAACAAGCAGTCAATCCATAAACATCTGTCTGGCTTCACATGTTAGATTCATCATTGCAAGTTATACATCCAAGGGCCGGCTCAAAGCGTTTTGCTCACCACATGTGGTTCTGATTAAGGCCTGGTATTCCTTGGTTTCGATTGGTCTCTGTCTGTCACATGTCTGAATGAGACCCAGGCACATCTATGGGCTTTTGCTTGTTCAGATAAACCCTCTCTGTCAGTGAAGAGTCATTGTTAACAGATGGTAATGTAATAAGCTGACCCTTTGACCTTTCTAAAGCGGCTATGCAACCTCGACCCACCAAATGAAATGTTAAGTGTGTATCTGAGAACTTGTCAGCAAACACATGGAAGGCTAGTAAATGCTGGGTGTTTGTGGTTGTTTAACCCTGCAGGGCAGAGGGACATTAATCACAGTTAGGTCCAAAATGATGAAGTGTTTGGTGGTCAGACATGATAGGCCGTTCTAAATGCAGCTATGGTTTCAGCAGGCATATCCAAGGATCCAACATGCCACATCAGGAAATGAAACCAAAGCAATTTTTCCTAAAACAGCTGCTCTTCCTTTAGGGAATCTTTGAATAAATCCTAAGTGTTTGAATAAAAAAAAGTTAGCACCTTGAAACATTACCTTGAAAAGTTTTAAATTTCACCTTTTTTTTTCTTTTTTTTTGAGATGTGAGCGATAATCTTCCAAGGAAATAACTTTTAGGTCATGTTTTTTCTCAAGCAAGGTCAAAATCAATCATTTATCCTGCCCATAGTTCATATAAATGTGCGGTATAAAAATGTGAGATAAATAAGAGTGGGAATCATGGGTAAATATTAGGAGTGCAGATGGCTTGTGGGAAGAAAACAGAAGCGGTCGAATGAATGATTAGATAATCATTTTCTGGAGTTTGTCATCTGGGAGGGACAGAGAGAGAGAGAGAGAGAGAGAGAGAGAGAGAGAGATCAGATCTGTTGCATATATAATAACATTCACTATCTGAAACACTGCAGTATCAGTTTGTGTAATTGTATTTATTTGTTTATTTTGTGACAGGATGTTTTATATATAATTTATTTCTAATAAAAAAATGTGATACATCTTACCTTACAAGAAATGTGGAAGCAAAATGACTAAACATAAAAATAAATAAATAAAAAACTTATACAGCCATATTATCTTTGCAAGCACAAACACTTTTTAAATTTATTAGCATCAAATAAATATAATTTTTGTTCACAGTAATAAAAAAAAGATTAAAGATTAAAAAATGATTGCACAACTGCTCTGTGGCAATATGCACTAAGATTGTAAATCACCATTAAACAAAAGAAGAAGTATGGCGTGCTTCTTCTTAGCGTCCGTTTCTACGATGACTCCTGGATTTGGTGCTCGGTTGAGAATGTCTTTGTGTTAAAACTGGCTGTGTCTGAAATCACGCCCATACCCTTAAAGGGTTAGTTCACCCAAAAATGAAAATTCTGTCATTAATTACTCACCCTCATGTTGTTCCACACCCATAAGACCTTCGTTCATCTTTAGAACACAAATTTCGATATTTTTGATAAAATCAGATGGCTCAGTGAGGCCTGCATTGCCAGCAAGACAATTAACACTTTCAATGCCCAGAAAGCTACTAAAGACATATTTAAAACAGTTCATGTGACTACAGTGGTTCAACCTTAATGTTATGAAGCGACGAGAATACTTTTTGTGCGCCAAAAAAAAAAAAAAAAAACTTTATTCAACAATATCAAGTGATTGCCGATTTCAAGACACAGCTTCATGAAGCTTCGAAGCTTTACAAATCTTTTGTTTCGAATCAGTGGTTCAGAGTGTGTATCAAACTGCCAAAGTCACGTGATTTCAGTAAACAAAGCTTCGTGACATCATAAATGTTTCGAAATTTTAATGGTTCACCACTGGGGGGCATGACTTTTGCCGTTTGATACACGCTCCAAACCACTAATTCGAAACAAAAAATTCATAAAGCTTCGAAGCTTCATGAAGCGGTGTTTTGAAATTGCCCATCAGTTGCCGGAAAATTCTGTCAATGGCGATTCTCCCAGTCTTCTCTAAATGCACATTTTTCAACAAAAAATCTCACATGAAATACATTTAGGATTCACAATTTCTGATGACAGCATAATTTATACAGCCACACATTTCTCGGGACTTCCACTGCACTAGAGGACATGTTCAATTCAGCCGCCTGTGTTGTGGTGGGAGTGTGTTTAGGGATAGATTTGTTATTAGAGTGACCAGGTGGCTTTTTGATTACGTTCAGCTCTCAGGAAAAGTTCTGCTATGTAACCAGTCAACATCTCCATTAAAGAGGGTCACCGGCAGGTCGTCTGCAATACCACAGGAATTATCCACCCTAAAATTCTTCTCAGCAGACACATTCCGGATCTGAGATGGATCTTTGATATCCGAATCCTTGCAAACGGAACTAGTTTTTTAACAGATTATGTTGTTGTAACTGTGCTTCATTTTTGCCCATACATATTTGTTTTAATGAATTATTGTTTTATTTTATTTTTTAGTAGAGTAGTAGTAGTAGTAGTAAAATGATAATAAATTCAAAACAATTGTCTTATTTTTTTATAAAAATCTAATTAAAGGATGCTGAAAAAAAAACAAAAAACAAAAAAAAAACATTATTTCAATGCATTTATTTTATTTTAATTATTCCAACAGTGTGAGAGTGCATCAGATTAAGTAATATTCAGTCTCAAACTCTAACGATTTGCTCTTTTGCTACTGTAGGTTTATAAAACTCATATATACAGTTCTTTGGCTCAGAAGTACAGATCATGATCATGTCACAATGACTCTGATGAATGGACCTGCAGTGTAAAGTGCAACTGTGCTGTGGAATTTAAGGCTTCTCGTTGGACCACACACATTCACATTGAAGAGATTGATGAAATGCAATTGGAGCAGAGTGAGAGTGCATATTTGATGTTTGTAGTTAAAGAAATTGTTCCTTTAATCACAACTTATATTTTAACATCAGTTCCAGTAGCAAAAGTCCTCTCTTGCATCCTCCAGAGCACTGTGTATTTGCCTCATTCTTCTAATCTCTGAGACGAAAAACACTCTGGATTGATCATCTTAAATTGCAAGCTCATTTCATGTGCTGCGTTTAGGGCTGTTGTGGTGGTACAAAAGAAAAGGGGTCATTAAACATTCTGCCTTGCTGAAAATTTAGGCTTCTTGGAAGACGAATAAGGTAACGCCCTCCAGAAGCGTCTCGACCATAAGCAATACCTTAATTGCTTGTGGCATTTAACAACCAATATTTACAGTACAAGGAAACCAGGGGGACTCTGGCCTAGAGGTTGTTATGGTTTTATGAAATGGGAAGTTGCAATGGATTTATTAGTTCTGGCTCAGTTAGCACCTCAGTTATGTAGTCTTAACAACTAGCGCTTTTCCGCCGTCGGGCCGGTTCTTATTGTGTAACCGTTCCCGATCAGGGCCAGCTGGTACGGTTACGGTTTTATTTTCCACTGTGGGGCTGATGACGGCCGCTCTTTGGAATGTAATACAAAAGCATCAGTCATTGCCTTGATAACACAACGGTTTACTGATGACATGAGATGTAAATAACGACCGCGTTATGGAGGATGATCAGATATTTCTTTTAATTTTATTATTAATTTGTGTTTACGTCGCTCAAATAGAGCGCTTAGCCAGCTACGGAGAAACTGGTAGCCAGGCAACAGACAAGTGAACCATCCTGTGTGCCGACGTCACTTCACGCATTCTACCAGCACGATTCAGCACGGTTAGACAACTGTGCCGAGAATTCCGGGCCCAGAACGGTTTGTAATCGTATCGTGCCGTACCAGGCTCCAGTGGAAATACAACTGGAACCGTTCCTTGCCATTCTAAAAATCGTGCGGTCAGACGGTGGAAAAGCGGCTTATATACTGTAGCTACTTAAACGGTTTAAGGAAACCAACTGCCTTAAATGGTTTAAGTTCATCAAACTCAAAGTAATAAAGTTACATAAGACTAAGCAAAAACTAACATTGGTACAAAGCAATGATGACAGAACAGGAGCACTGTAAAACTCAATAAATTCAGAATACTCAAAATATTTACATTTAACTCAATCATATTAAGTTCAGCTTACTAAAATCAAATTTTGAGTTCACACAACTTTTTTCTATTAAGTACAATGAACTTTCATTTATTATTTGAGTGAAACAAACTCATTTCATTTAATTAATTTCACTGTTTGGTTTTACAGTGAGTATGACCTACAGTATGGTTGTCTAGAGGAAATTAATTAATTAGCTACATAAAATTAATAACAGTTAGACTAAAACTTTCTTCATAAATAAACAGTTACTTTTTCAATTTAGTTTTTTTTTTTAGGGTGTGTAATTTTTTTTTTTTTTTTTGGTTTTTAATTTATTTCGTTTTTTTTTTTTTTGTCAGTTTATTATTTTTACTTTAGTTTTAGTATTTTAGAGCTACAAAACAAAATATGCTAACTTGTATCATTTGAGAATATTTAACAGTGTTAAATTTCTTTGCACGGTCTATAATTGTTATCTAGTGGCATTTTCACATTTAATGCAATTTATTATGCATAAATAAGATAGCAAAACTAAAATTAATGTGTTTTTGTTTTATTTTAGCAGTCATGAAAATGTATTTACACAGTTTTTAATTTTTATTTTGATTAATAAAATGTTTATTAAAATGTGTTTATTTAAATGTGTTAACAATAAAAGAATTTTGCATCTAGACAAGAACACAGTCTATCTGCGATTGTTCTTAGATCTTGTTCTGAACGTTCAAGGTTTATCCTGCTGAGCAAAACATCTAACTTATCTTTTGCACAATTGTTTTATCACAGCATTCTCCTTGAGAAATCCACATAGGTTTTTGCTGAGCTGAGGAGTATGTTCACGAAGATTGCATTATATTTTCTTTTCCTTTTTTCCACAATTGTGAGGAAAGGTTACAAATCATACTTTATTCTCATGTGCTAAAGGAATACTAAACTTTACCAGATGTATGGAGGTTCTTGATCAAAATATCATTTTACATTAATAAATAAAACACATTATACGCTTTATTCTGCATGTATATTTTGATTTTCCACCCAAAATCACAAGATTTTGATTGTAACTCCTGGGAAAGCATCTATATGAGCTGCTGAATATTTATGGAGAGACTAAAGCATCTTGTCGTACAATTATGCTTTTCATTTTATCCTTTTACTTCTATGTTTCCTGTGGTTGTCTGGCTATTGCTACACAAAGTCCTGCCAAAGCTTTTTTTTTTTTTTTTTTTTTTTTCCCTCTCTTTTTTTTTCCAAAGGCCTGCTCTGATCAAATGTCTGAGAACTGCACGCAAATTTCCATTGTTCTTACATCTAATATTTCAAGTCTCAAATACTTCAGAGACAAGGAATATTTTAGCAGATTTTATGCTTGTTATAAACTGGAGACTTGAAACTAGGTCATTTTGCAATAATAAATCATAACCTCTAATAATTACTCATGATATTACTTACACTCAGCAACACACACCTGCAGTCAATACTTGATTTTTGCAGCGTTTTGGAGATTTGCCTGAGCAAAGGTCTAACATACTGTACCTTATTGCAGTGCAATTCAAATAATGAGGTCATGTACTGGTGATCACATCACATTTACGGAAAAAAAGTGATTGCTAAAGTCATTTTTTTGTCATTACGGGGGCATTTAATGCTCGTCTTGCAACATTTAAAAACGAATTATCTAATTTCATAGTTTACCTCCACAAAAACAGTATAAACTCAATTTCCTGTTTGTTTCAAATATGTAGCCCTCAGGTCACACGGTGGAAAGCAGCGTAATCAAAGTTCTACAACCTTTTCACATGACTAATATGAATAGTTATTTCCTGTAGATCACAGAGGATTTCTGGGAGATATTCATGCAGTTACATCAGGCTGCTCTCAAGGTTACCCACACCAGCCTTGGTCCCTTCATCATACCGACTATTTGCCAAGACAATAACTCCATTTGCTTCAAGAGCACATGTTAACAAGGTAAATAATTAATGTAATCCTTATTAATTAAATTGGATTGCATGCAAGGAATTAAGTTGACAAAACATTCAAGACTTATCCTGCTTTTTCACATGTTAATCAAGTAAACTGAGCAAATAGTATTTCTTTTTTTGGGAACCACTTTGTAGGTCGCAATGCCTCACGGTCTCACAGGGTCTGTGAGTGTCTTTTGAAAATGATTTCTGATATGCAACCAGGCCTGAATTCTAAATGAGACCTTGAAAATAAGCACCTATCTAAGTCTCAAGCATGTCTAGAGCATATGTCTTCAAAGTGTTCAGGATTTTTCAATGTGGTGTAATGTAGAATCAATAACTGCATTTGTAAAAAAAGACAAAACCAACATTTCAATCCATATTTTGCATCTTGATTAGGTCATTCTCTACATTTCTCATGTGCCACATGTGATTTCATTAGGCTGAAGGAAAAACAGCATTAGGCAAATGATCAAATGTGAAAAATCAATGTGTACAGATTCAGAAAATGAGCTTGAATCATGTGAGTCCTATACAGGTTGTTTAACAAGCCCGCTGTGAATAGTCTGAGGAAAATTATCCATAAAATATGAATAGTTCAGAGATCTGAAGCACTGGGATTTGTGTACACTCAGTCTTTTCGAATGAGCGTTAAAGGCTCTATTTTGAAATGCTGGCATTGATTAAAAGATTAGCTTTCTAACTTTGATCTTCTGAGAGAGGGAAATATCACTTAGTAACAAATCAGCACAAAGTTGAAAAATGTGTTCATTTTATGTGAAACTGCAGCTAAAAACCAGATGCACAAATGTTATTTTGGGGCTCACTGAACACTGCAAAGACAAACTGACAACAATGTTTTACACAGTGTCACATTCAGTAGATCTAACATTGAGTCACAAACTTTTAGAAAGTATTTTTCATGCGAGAACACTAGTTTCTCTGCTGCTCATTACATACAATGTAATGCACATTGTTTTGAAACTGAAATAACTTTGCAGCAAACAAACAATCTAAATATGACGATCCTGGAATTTCCCTTCTTGAAAACAGCTGCCCAGGTTTAGAAGAAACAACCAGATGATAAATGTGTAGCAATGTGATAATTAGTCTTAAAGGGGTCATGAATTGAGAAAGCAAATTTTCCTTGAGCTTTTGATATGAGGTCATTGTACCATAAGAATATCCTGTAAGTTTCAGAACTGAAAACTTTCTTGTTAGTCCAATAAAAGCTTTTATTGACACCAGGGCCAGCGAACAACTCGTCCTGGAATATGCCTATAGGTGAAACGCCGCCTCCGCAGAAAAAATCAACGCCTACTTGATTATTGCAACTTTAGCTCACCAGTGTGTTATTACTGAGATGACGAGGAGAGAAGAGCGATTCAGAACTAAACAAACAAAAAAAATAAAAATAAAAAAAATAAACATTACCTTTAGGGATCCTAATGCTAGGAATATGGTTATTTATTTTCAACAATGTGAATGTCTCAGTTGAGATTATTTATTTGTATTCGGTACATTTCACTGTGGATTCTTTGGTAAATCAATTGCATTTCAGCAGGCTTTGCAAACAGACTGTTACGAAACAGTAATGCAGCAACATGTAAGTAACTGTGTTAATTCTAATGCCTGATCTGATTTGTAATGTTTCATGTACAGTCAGATGTTCTTTGTCTATGTGTCAGTAAATCAAACCAGTGACTTAACAGTCAACTTCACATTGTTTCTCTTAGTAGGATGAAAATAATCTGTTATTTAAACGGTGATTAAATTAAATATAGAAAGCAGATCAAGGAGCGCTCCCTTTACAATCCCTGGAGCTGTCAATCAAACAGCGCGAGTTTATCAGTGACTGAGTTCTGGACTCGCAGCCAAAACTCCTGTTTTATTCAACGAATCTCATAGTTATATGGCATTTGCACTGTTAGTTATGATGAAAGCATTTGTTAGTGTGCAGAAATTGAGTTGCAATTGCAAGATCACTGCTTTCATGCGCTCAACAACATGTCTGTGATCGGCTACAATCAATGTTCATCACTGCAACCGTTCATGCCACAATCTAAATGTAATCTCATAGATCTAAATATAATCAACACTTTTCATGATTAGTTAACCTTCAGAGCTGTAATTGTAAAAATGTGCAATTGCATTTATTACATTGTTTAACTGAGGTTTATACATAGTTTCCATGACATGTTTCAAGACAAATCATTTCATTACTTCTGGAGCTGCCAGTTAGCTAAGTGTCAAATGATTTTTAAACAGCAAGCACAAACTAGTGGAAGCTCAGTGTCCAGTTTCACTCACTTGTTTTCTTTAACTCCTTCAGGTAAACTATATTATTGGACTAATGTAGGGAATAGTGAATGAGGGTATAGGGGGTGATTTTGAGCACAGCCACTGTCTTTGAGTAAGCCATTGAATCATTCACTCGACCAATTCGGTCAATAAAATGCTGGTTCATTCAGGAATGTGACAAGACTCTATTGGTGAGTTGCTGAATCATTTATTTAAACAATTCATTCAAAAATACTGATAAATTCAGGAACTATGTGACTGGCCAAATTCAGTTGACTCATTCAACTGATTTGCACAGTTTTACTGCTGTGGCTTTGTTTGGAAATTTTTTTGTTGACATAGCATAAGCAGACAAAGAAACTGGAAATAATTGTGCCTTAAACTCAATATGAACTTTTTGCTTATTGAACTGAACTGTAGTATAAACACAACACAATTTTGTGATTGTGATGTTGCTTTAGTACAGCAATGTGGTTTTAATGGCCAACCAATAAGTTCAAGGACCTCTATAGCCAGTTATTACTATCTGTGCTATGCTTAGTGATGGATGTTTTTATTATATGGGCTTTTGGTGGTAATGTATAAGACTGCCAAAAGGAGATAGATGGACTTAAACTCACTGACTTAAGCTCACTCATGCATAGTTGCCAATGTGCAACATTTTGGAGCATGTGTACAGTAGCACAAGCATTTCTACAGTATGTTTAATGATGTACAATTATGTCATGTTTTGTAATGGCATTGTATTGTTTGTAGATACTGTATTGGGCACCAATGGAAGGTCTGGTTTAGTGATGTAGGTCTCTGTAAATGTCATGCATTCTCTTGGAACATGGCTTAAAATATCTCATTCTCTGCAGTACATGATCACGTAGTTTCGGGAAACAAAACTAGTTGTGTTTCACGCTGAGTGAGTCAGATGCAGGTAACATCCGTTTAATTTCTGGAGCAGTCTCCATGGATTCCTTTGGTAATGTCTCTATTTGACAGATTAAATATATGTGCACAGCTGTCTTTTTGTGCTGCAGGGGATGCACATGCTATTGTTCCACCTCCTATGAATGTGATTGTGCCATGAAGAGTTATAAGTACACCAGCAATCATTCAAAAGAGGGTATTAACTAAAAGATGCTTGACTTTATTCTGCCTAAAGCTGAAAAAATGCACCTTCCTACTTCAATTTCCATTTTATTCGTGTATGCTTTTGTACTGAATGAAGACAAGTTGAATGCTTTCACGATTATATTAGAGCTGCTTGCCTGTTCACCCAAATAACTAATTTACACATAACTGTCTAACATTGTTATGTGTTTAACATTGTTAGGTATTCCCACGTAAAGTGTGGTTTTAGCAAGTGCAATCATGTATGTTTGCACAGACACTGAAATGAAGTACATTGCATTATGGCATGGACATTATAAACGTATCAACAGCATTTAAAATGTAAGAATTGTTAAATTGTAACAACTCTTTATGCACATAATACAATATATTTCATAAAAATGTGAGATATATATTAACTGTGAAATGTTAATTGTTGAGAAAACTTAAAAATTCAATGTGACCTGGTACATTGATTATTTTAGGTTCTACTGTTGCCTTAAATATTTTCTTAAGTAACATTGATTTTTTTTATTGTATTTTTTTTTTTTTTTTTTTTTTTTCACAAAAGGATTCTTGTTCAACAAATTTGCTAAATAAATAAATAAATAAAAGCTGATTCCTTTAGGAACGAAACAAGTGACTGTCTTTAAGAGTAAGTCATTGAATCATTCACTCAAACGATTCAGTCAAAAATCCTATTTCATTAAGGAATTTAACAAGACTGTCTCTATGAGCGATTCATTGAATCATTCAAATGATTCATTCAAAAATGCAGATTAATTCATTAGCAAAATGTCTGGATAAATTCAGAACACAAAGATATGGCAGTGAGTCACTGAATCATTCAAACAGCTTTTTCAAAAAGACTCAATCACCTTACAAAGCAAAGATATTTGGGATATAGTTTTAGAAGGTTGTACATAGTCCTTAATGCTTCAGCATACCAAGACATTTTAGACAATCCTATGCTTCTAAATTTGTGGGATCAGTTTGGGATAGGCCCTTTTCTATTCTAGCATGACAGTTCCCCAGTGCACAAAGCAAGGTCTATAAAGACATGGCTGGATAAGTTTGACTGGCCTTCACAGAGCCATGACCTCAACCCCATCGAACACCTTTGAGATAAGCTGGAATGGAGATTCTGAGCCAGGCCTTCTTGTCCAACATCAGTCCCTGAACTCACAATTGCTCCACTGGATGATTGGGCAAAAAATCTAACAGAAACACTCCAAAATGTTGTGAAATGCCGTCCCAGAAGAGTGGAAGCTGTTATAGCTGTAAAGTGAGGACAAAAATTAATGTCTATGTATTTAGAATGGAATGTCATCACAGTATCTATTGGTGTAATGGTCAGGTGCCCCAATATTTTTGTCCATATGCACATAATTTTAAAATATAACTATTCAAATATATTTATAATATAATATAATGGACTCAGAAAGGAACTAAAATGTATGCTCATATTTAGCTTTTACAAAAACGTATAGGTAAACATTACATAAAATACCTATAAATATCAATCAGTTCATATTGGTTAATTAACTTGTCCAGTTGCTTTTCAGTTTGCCGTCCTTGGATGTGTTCACAGCTCTTTCACAAACAACTGTGACCAGTGAATTGTGATTATCGACTGCAGTACATTTTGTCCATATGCAAACTGGTCCAGCCTATATCGACCAACCAAGATTGCCATTACTCTATATGATGAAGGTCACTGTTGCATGTTTGAGGAGGGCTCAGTAATTGAACATGCATTTTAATTTCTATATTTGAGGGCAGTTTAGTATTCTCTCTTGAGGGTTGATAAAGTCTGTCCTGGGTTTGTATAGTGAAAAGCAAGTGTGGCAAGTGTGAATAAATAAATCAATATTTGTGTATATGCTCAAATGATGTCCTAAGAGACAGAGGTCATGGAGGGCTGTGAAAACATGCTGAGGATGGTGTGTTTACTGCACAATCAGTGCTGCCAGAGAGATGTTGAATGTGTATTACTCCATTCCACACCCCAACTACTGTCCTGGGATCCCCAACAATAGCTACATACAGCCTTCACTGCAGATATGCTCAATGAGAGACAGCATTGGCCCACATTTCTAGTCTTTCATTGACCGTTGTGATGATTCATTTTCTGACAATAAGAGAAAAACAGAAGCATTGTCTTTGCCTTTGCCATAAATGCCTGTCCATCACAACAATTTGGAGAGCCTCTCTCCCTTGTGACCGATAAGAGGGCTGATTAATGTCCGACTAAATGCTGACATAATGCTCTTATCTTTGCAAATGCCACACACTGTTGGGTCTGATGATCCCGCTGCTTTTCCCACAGAGAAAATCACTGAAGAAATGCCTCAGGCTGTATTCCACTGAAATATCCACAGTTACTCCCTTTCCACCAGGCGCGTGCTGGAACCGATGCACTGTCTGGAGGAATAAAAAAATGACATAATTGACTTTTTTTTTTTTTTATTATCATCAAATAATATAGATAATTATCCACAGCAAAGCACTGTAACATTTCAGCCATAAAAGTTAGGTTTAGTCATTTAGAACTAGGAATCTGAACAGGTTCAAGGAATGAAAAAAACAAATTGAAATCAAGTTTAATCATTCAGAACAGATACACTTATTTGAAATTACCTTTAACCAGTTAATAACTTTATTTTATCTTTGTTTAATATTTTAATTTCACAGTCAAAAAATCATGAATACAAATAGTATGCCTTATGTAAATGTGATGTTGACACATCCAACATTAGTGAACTGCCCGCGCTCAGTTGTCAACTCATTATAGGTAAGTCGCCGTGGCATTAACTTTTGGATCTCAGGAGTTTTTCCGAGGATATGTCACCAACCGTTAAAGCATTACATTTAAGTGAAAATGAATGGCAGGTTAAATCTGGCGTGGTGTGTTTTGAAACCAGGGAAAATTGCAGGTTAGCGTAGAACTGCTACTATTCCGGAAATTACATTTTTTTTTTTTTTTTTTTTTTTATAATAATACACCATGTTGTCAACGTTTGTATTGTGGCTTTATGTATGGTCAGAAACTTGCATTATAATATTAACATTTTACCAAAATCAAGCTCAAATGGAGTTCCGAATTTCACCAACAAATGTCGGAGATTTGTGTTTTTCCAGTCATTACAATGGCTGCATCTGAGGCAGTTAGTGCATAGCATTACATTTTCATAAACTTACAGGTTACAAAGTTTATTGTAGCTATGTGGGCACTCAGTTTTTCCTGTTGTTTAAAACATTTGTCCAAAATCTTGTGTTATAAAAAATGAAGTGCTATGCACAGGCTGTGTTGGCTATGACTAGATACCAGACTAAGACACTCCTATACATAAATCATTACGCTGTACTTATTCAAACAAGCAGTTCTTTATTTACCTTTGCACTGCAAAGAAGCAGAGACCGTCTCCAAAATGTGTGCGGCATTTCATTCTAAATGGAGGTGGGTGGAGCTACTGTATGAAGTTTTGCCGACAGTTTGAGGATCCACTGGAGTTACAATGTTTAGTCAAAAGCTCTTTTTATTATAAAGTAGGGATGTCCTGAGCCGATCTCAAGGATCAGGGCCAATTAAGCATTTTTTTTTTTTTTTTATCCGATCGTTATTGGCTATTCTATGCCCAATCCTTTATTTTAAATCAGCTGTCATGCCGGAGTCGTGCAGTAGGTGGCGGTATGCACCTTCAAAGTGGTGCGAGAACCAATGAGCTCTGTTCTAGAGCGTCACACACACATTCAAGCTTCCGTGTTTAGCATATTTGATGCGCACATTTTTTAAGAAATCACTCGAAAGTCATTTATTTACTATTTAATTTTATCTGCCATCAAAATATCTGAGATGTCATTGCCATAACGCAATGCTGTGGGTTGTGTCTTGTTTTTTTTTGTCTTCAAACGAAACTTGCGTCTTCAGTCGACAAAGTATAAATCCCATCGGGTTAGCGCGCTTCCCATAATGTTTAGGTCATAAAGAGAGTAGGTAGTCTTTTGTGACTCAAACACATTCGACCATGTGAGCATCTACACTACAAAAGAATGCGTTTTCAACTACCTCTGGTCAAAAGTGGTCGAACATGGACAAGCTCAGTACGTTTTAGACCCCGTTTACACCTGTATTTAGCGCCATCCACTTGTGATCCGATTGACCAAAACTTAATATCTTAATATCAGGTGTAAACAGGGACTTAATCAGGGTGGTACCATAGTAAATCTTTCACGTGAATGAAAACGAGGCTGTGAGGGATAGTCTTACAATCTTTACAATGGCTTTCACTGTAAAAAGGTCCAAGATCACATGTAAATATTCAAAACTCACAAATTTCAAAACTGTTTTATGGAGTTTTTGTCTACTGAAAGTCTTTTGGGAAGATGTACAATCCATTGGAAACAGGACAATCCATTAAACACACTGTATTTCTATCCCTCAGCCTCATTTACATTCCTGTCAAAAATTTAATATAGCGCTACCCTGACTAAGGTCTATTGAGCACTTTCCCCGACACCCTGTCAGTGGAAAATGGGCAAGAAAGACATTTATAGTACACTGTCTGAACAGTTAAATGTGTAGAAAATCTGCATTAAACCTATTATGAAAACCTTCCAAGGCACAGTCAATAGTAATGGAGTGAATTAGACATTCACTCGTCCAGTAGAGCAGGTTTCTCTCATCCTGTTTGAAATTTCTCATTTCCGTCATTGCAAATCTACGGCGGTCATTCTCAAAGTTTCCTTCCTCCGAGATGTAGCATCGAGTTTCATATTAATCACAGCAAGACAGATTCAAACCCACTGAGATGGAAATTGAATCTGGAAAATTGACTTGTTTTCTTCAAATCAACCCACATTATATAAATAGAAACCATATTTGAATGGTGAGTGGGATCACTTGCTGTTTGGTAACTGACCTGAGTTTCTCTCATGGAATCGTTATCCAATTGTGTAAGAAGAAGCTCCCTGTAAATCTCCACCAACTGACTTTATTTATCATCTCATTCAAGCCAAGTGTTTTTTTTTTTTTTTTTTTTTTTGAATGATAATATCAGCTCATAGCATGAGATTGCATAATAAAATTAAATATATAACAGTTGTTTATTTGCTTGGAATTCTGGGAATCAGTATAACGTTACAAGATCATTAATCTGTGCTACATCCGCACATCCTTATTTCTGATTTTTTTATAGACTTTTGGAAATGTGTGTTTTATGTTCTGCATATTTTATCGTTGTCCATTGGTTTGGGGGAAAATTTTAGCATGACTAAGCAGGGCAAGCAGAAGGGATGTTTTAGAGATCATTTTCTTCCATTAGCCATTACTGGATATGAAATATTTTAGGAAAGTCAAGATGAGGGCTATAACTGGATAATGTGTAACATGTTAAATCTGGCTGCTTCTCATCAGCTTGACATAAATTCAGCTTAAAGTTGAATATGCAGAGTCCTTTCCAAATTAAATGTAAAGAAGAATGTTTTTGTACAGATAAACAGTTTGAAACATGCATGTGTATATTTGGTTTCCTTGCCATTAGTTTATTTGAGTTGATCCTGACTGCATTTGGTCCAAAGAGCACCGTCTTGAACTGCTCAAACATCACTGAGGTCTTAGATGCAATGGAAAGAAAACCAAGGCCAAGATATGTCTTAAACCCACTTATAAGACACAAAAAAGTTCAGCCCAAAACAATACAGTGTCCAGAAGTAAGTACATAATAAATGTTCTACAAAAGAACTTCTAAATGATGGACAGCCATTCCAAGATAAGAAATAAGAAACGGCCCTTCTGTGCAGACTTGACTCCATATCCTTGAGATGATTCCAAAATGAACACAGTTCATTAAGAAAGAATTCCAGTGTCCAGTTCTATCAAACAAATCTTTTCATGTGGAAGGTATGAGGCCAACAAAAAGGTTCATTTGGTGTACAGGAGTCCATGGGGATATTATTTGTTCAAGTTTTTGAGTTGAGTTTTGTATGATATGGGTGTTTATCTAAAGATTCAAAATTTCAATGTGCTGACTTGCTGTCATTCAGTGTTGGTGAAGCTAGGCTAGTTTGAAACAGGGGCGTTTCCTCCGAAGAGGCAAAGGAGGCGGCGTCTCTTCAAAAAAAATTGGACGAGAAAATAATCCAGATTACAAAGATAAAACAATGCAAATGTTATAAAATGTGACATTAAAAAGTGCATAAATCCCTCATTTTTCTAAAGTAACACTGTCCAACAGTGACACCAGCAGGTAAAGTAACAGCGGGAGTCCGCATCTCTCTTGCCTCCCCTGAGCCCACTGAGTTTTCACAGACCCCCTAAAGCTTGTGGTAGATTTGGTGGGGTGTAATTGAGAATGAATGGGGGAAAATCACGTGAGAGGCGGCAATGCATCCATCACGCTCTGATTGGATATGATTTTGTCATGATTGGATATGATTGCTTCGTGCAATATATCCCGCTTCTTGATTTTGTGTGTGTTCCACATTCGCGAATCAGTCTGAATTAATGAAATAATGGTGTTAATGGGAAGACTAATTAAAAAGTACATAAACAACTCACCCACTTAGATATCACCGCTTTATGTCACATCAAAATCAAACTTGAAATGGCCTGAAAACATGATGTGAGCAATCAGCTTGGTGAAATTAAAGGTACACTATATTGCCAAAGTATTGGGACACCCCTCTAAATCATTGAATTCAGGTGTTCCAATCACTTCCATGGCCACAGGTGTATAAAATCAAGCACCTAGGCATGCAGACTGCTTCTACAAACATTTGTGAAAGAATGGGTTGCTCTCAGGAGCTCAGTGAATTCAAGCGTGGTACCGTGATAGGTTGCCACCTGTGCAATACGTCCATTCGTGAAATTTCCTCACTACTAAATATTCCACGGTCAACTGTTAGTGGTATCATAACAAAGTGGAAGCAATTGGGAACAACAGCAACTCAGCCACGAAGTGGTGGGCCACGTAAAATTACAGAGCAGGGTCAGCACATGCTGAGGCGCACAGTGCGCTGAAGTCACCAACTTTGTAGTCAATAGCTACAGACCTCCAAACTTAGTATGGCCTTCAGATTAGCTCAAGAACAGTGCGTAGAGAGCTTCATGGAATGGGTTTCCATGGCCGAGCAGCTGCATCAAAGCCTTACATTACCAAGTGCAATGCAAAGTGTCGGATGCAATGGTGTAAAGCACGCCGCCACTGGACTCTAGAGCAGTGGAGATGTGTTCTCTGGAGTGACGAATTCAAGGTTCTTTGTCTGGCAATCCGATGGACGAGTCTGGGTTTGGCGGATGCCATTAGAATGGTACTTGCCTGATTGCATTGTGCCAAGTGTAAAGTTTGGTGGAGGGGGGATTATGGTGTGGGGTTGTTTTTCAGGGGTTGGGCTTGGCCCCTTAGTTCCAGTGAAAGGAACTCTTAATGTTTCAGCATACCAAGACATTTTGGACAATTTCATGCTCCCAACTTTGTGGGAACAGTTTGGGGATGGCCCCTTCCTGTTCCAACATGACTGCGCACCAGTGCACAAAGCGAGGTCCATAAAGACATGGATGTTTGGTGTGGAGGAACTTGACTGGCCTGCACAGAGTCCTGACCTCAACCCGATAGAACACATTTGGGATGAATTAGAGCAGAGACTGCGAGCCAGGCCTTCTCGCCAACATCACTGCCTGACCTCACAAATGCGCTTCTAGAAGAATGGTCAAAAATTACCATAAACACACTCCTAGACCTTGTGGAAAGCCTTCCCAGAAGAGGCAGGCGTCCCAAAACTTTTGGCAATATAGTGTACATCTCCATGTCTGTGACCAGTCTGTACCAAGCTTAATAACTGAGAATCAGAAAATATGTTGACTATTAAACACAACAGCTGTAGCCTATTTAAGCAAGGTGTTAAACAAGGCTGAACAGAGGTATTGTTACACGGCGAGAGCTGTGACCGGGGAGAAGGAGAGCAGAAGACTACCCCGCCAGTTCCAATGTGGTTCTCTGAATAAATCGGGGTGTGTGTGGCGTGGGCTGTCATTAAGATGAACTGATTCACTTGAATGAATCTGACTAATAATGTAATGCAAAAAACAAAATAATAATAATAAAAAAAAAAACATATAATGTTATTAATAAACCAGTTCACTTTCATTAGAAAGAATTCAACTTTTCCAATGCTATATATAACAATTAATAGTGAAGTGAACATAACTCACATTGTTTTAAAAACAGTTGACCTACTATCACGCTACTGAAAATGTAGTTAAGTTAGTGACATTGCTTATTTTAGTTTGTTACTTTCCACATGCTGTCCATGATATAACAGCCACTGTCCATTTATTCTACATTCACTTTTTTTTTTCCTCTCGTAAAATAACTCACTTTATATTCAGTTTTGTTCTGACAGCATTGTGTTTTTCTAACAGATTATGTAAAAAAATTAATAAATAAATAAAAATGTCATTTCCAATTCCTCTATGTCAACTTATGACACTGCTGGAATATAACACACAGCTTTATTAACACAGATGAGGTGGTCTGGATGGGACAGACTTTGCTGATGGAAAAGCCAAATCTCATCTGGCCTGCAGATGAGCAGTTTCAGTCTTATTCCGTCACTATGTCTCCTTAAACGGGCGCTTGTGTAACCGAGTCTCTGCTTATTCTGACTGAGGAGACAAGAGGAGCATGTGAGGAGCTGACAGACTAAAACTCCAGAGATGTCAGACTTCAGAGAAAACAGCAGCTCTCAGCTGTATTCCACCTGTATTTTGAACCATATGGTACTTTAAAACAGCATGGATTCTGATCCTTTTATCAATAAATTTTGAATATCTGAAAGCTCATTAGCAGACTGCCATGTAATCATTAGCATAGTTTTCATTCTTATTTTAAATAATTATTATAAATAATAATAATAATAATAATAATAATAATTTACCTGTTTTTAGCCAACTTCTTAGAAAAAGTGGTTTTTAAACAATTATAATCTTATATTTCACTGAATTCAGTAAGTGAGCCTCTTCAATCAGGATTTAAAACATACCATAGTACTGAGGCAGTGTTGGTCAAGGTATTAAATGACATTTTTATTTATTTATTTATTTATTTATTTTATCATTGGACAATGGAAAAAATGTTATCTTAATCTTACTGGATCTCAGTACAGCTTTTGACATGGTGACCATGAGATTTTAATGAAACGTTTACAATACTGGGTTGGTCTGAAGGGTAATGTCCTGAGATGGTTTAAATCATACCTTACGGACAGATCTTTTTCAGTTAGCATGGGGAACTGCTATTCATCAAAAATACATCTTCATTGGGGTGTCCCGCAAGGGTCGATCCTTGCTCCGTTACTTTTTTCGCTGTATATGTTACCTCTGGGCTATCTTTCGAAAACACAATGTAGCATTTCATTGCTACGCTGATGATATTCAGATCTATGTGCCAGTGAGACAGTTAAATACAAATTCAATTGATGCTTTATCAGCTTGTCTATAGGACATTAAGTTACTGGATGGCTGAAATTTTTTTTAAAGCTCAACGAAAATAAAATGGAAGTAATTGTGTTTGGCCCTGGCAGCGATGATGTGAAAATCAACCCTTTTGTCTGGCTTTGTGAAACCCAATGTGAACAATTTGGGTTTTGTCTTGGATAGCAATTTAAAAATGGACAGTCAGATAAACTCAGTGGTGAGAACTAGTGGTTCTCAGTGTTTTTTTTTTTTTTTTAATTTATGTCTTTTAGCTAAGACCAAACCATTTTTATCAGTCAGAGATTTTGAGAAAGCACTTACAGCTTTGGTCTTCACTCGAATGGATCATTGTAACTCCCTTTTCCATGGAATTGAGGTGAGATCTCTAGCCTGCCTTCAGAAAGTCCAAAATGCAGCGGCTAGGATGATCAAGTCTGCCAAAAAGTATGACTCTGTTACACCGCTTTTGATCTCTTTGAAATGGCTGACCATACGGTTTCAAATTATGTATAAAATCCTTATACTTGTTTTTAAGGCTCTTCATAATCAGGCACCTATGTATATGTCCAATATGCCGTCATTAAATGCTCCACCCAGATCCTTGAAATTGGAGAATCGTCATATTTTGTTTGAGAGTAGGACAAATTACAAACATAGGGGGGACAGAGCATTTTCAAATGTGGGTCCAAAACTGTGGAATGATCTCCCTCTCGCTAATAGATCAGCCAAATCACTAACTACTTTTAAATTGAGGTTAAAATCACATCTGTTAAACGCTGTGTGTGAACTTCCTTGAAGGGGTTTCGATTGCAAACGTGTCTGTTTTATGTTTGTGTTTTTTGTTTTTTTGTTTTTTTGAATGCATTGATGTCATTTGTGATTGTAAAGCACTTTGGGCAACTGGTGTTGTATTAAACTGTGCTATATAAGAAAGAAAGAAAGAAAGAATAAGAAAAAAAGAAGAAATTTTGCATTTCCCCAACCATTTGTTTTATATTGTATTATTTTTAATTGAGACTGATTGATTGATTGATTGATTGGTTTGTTTGTACACCTATATCTTCTCGCACATGTAATTATATATATATATATGCACAAATATATGGATTGATTGATTGATTGATTGATTGCAAGTCTCTTCCTCCTTAACCCTTTTCAAGTTAGTTTTGTAGAATATGTATGTTATGTGGACATCATTTCCTGTTAAGCTGTCATTTTCTTAAATTATGCAAAATATATGAAAATATTTAGGATACATAAAATGCTAGCTATGAAATTAGCCTTAGGAAGATGAAGTCTGAGATTTAATTCTAAAGAATGTTAAAAATATAATTTCCACCACTGTTGTTTCCATCACAGAATGTGAATGCAATACTAAATTTAAAATGGTGGAAATTACATAGTGGAAAGAATTTTCATTACTTTCATGAAAACAAAAAACCTCTGTGATGCATGAATGTCCATTGATGGACATTGTTAGTGGACCATGTTTTAAAATGAAATAATGAAGTGTGGAATGTTTTAAGAGTGTGTTTACTTTAAAGTGTCCATATTAAGAAACATCTTAATGTTAAAAATTCTTTATAATGAGATGTTGCAATATGTTTGTTGAAAAACACAGTGGGTGGCAATACGGAAATAATCAGCCTCACATGCTGTGATAAGTGTGGATATTTCAGTGACTCAGAACATTAACATTGCTCATAAACATAGCATTTGTCCACTTTTAGTGCTCTGATGAGCAATTATTAAAAGTTCAGCATCACCTGCATGATTCATGAGTTCTAGAACAAAAACCCTGTAGTGCTCATAATGCTTCATTTACTGGCATCTCATACGAAATTATATCCAATGCTGAATAAAAACAAACAACAACAAACGTTGGGTGCGTAATTGGAAGGGACCATTCATTCCTTCCTATACATCAAGGCAACCTTCACTCATGGCAAGACTAGAGAAACAGCACTCCAAACAATGTCTGATGTGACAGCAGAGGCCTTCAAACCAACTTAGAAGTGCTTGATGAAACCATCTGGATATCTGTTGGAAAACATTTAAGAGCTCCAAGACAGACCAACCATTCATTTGACACAATTTTCTGGCACATAAAAATGCACTGAAGGCTTGATTGTGCAGCCAGATCATCTTTTTTTTTTTTGAGCCATAAATTGAAGATACAAGCCAAAGACAGTGAGTATTTCATATTGTTCAAGATGGAAGAAGCCCAGGGGCTGAAAATAAGAGGTGGATTAGATATTGTATGATGTTTTACTATTGGAAATCAGTGAAACACAATAACAACATAGGCACCATTATGACATTGTCTCAGATATTACAGTGCATTTGTAAACACTGTAAGCAAGCTGACAGTTCACATCTTATTTAGCACTATTTCAAACTGTAGAGCTACTTAGAGACATGAATCATTTTGCAGTACCTAAGGAAAATCTCAGTTTGAATGCTCTTATTTCTAAGATAAGTGTTTGAGATTTTAAAGAGATCTCTAATTGGATGTTATTATCACTTGTCATATTGCTGTCAGTGGAATGAGAGCTCTGTCGTTGTAGTACTATGTCTCTTAATCTGTCCTTGTAAAATGTGTTGTTCACTCATGTGCAGCGGTGGCTTGTTTGTGTAGTGTTAGAAAGGTCACAGTATAAGGAGAGGATGATTAGTGTGCAACCATTTTGTGTCATTAGCACCAGCTTGTGGGACGGTGAATTATGGGAAAAGCACTTCCTCAGGGAAACATTACCTATCTAGTAGGTGAAGAGTGTAAATCAATACCTGCTATGACCTCAAACCTGCTGTTCTGAATCTTGAAAAAAAATAAATAAATAAACAATTAATCAAAAGGGGGAAACAATTATCTATGCAGAACTTATATTTTCTAAAGTTTGTTTACTCTTTCATAGCTCAAGAAACGTATTGGAGTTCTCGGGTATATTTCTTTGAAGTATCAACTTGGCCTCAGATGTTCCTCATAAAATTCTTTAGGATAAATCAAAATTACTGCTTGTTAAGTTGTGTCGTAAGGAATAATGTTTCCGTGTCCAAGCCTTCACTCCTTTCAATACCATCTCAACAGTCGTTTATGAGCACTGCTTATTCAAATCACACATTTAAGGTAAGCTTTTAAAAATGCACAGTATACACTGCAGGCTCACGGCGTCCCAGACAGTATTTTAACGATTCATAAAAAATGAATCACTGTCTGGCTAACTGAGATTTCAGTATGGAGATGTTCATGGAGATCAGGGATCATGATTTTTCAGTAATATTACAGCACACTGTGAGTGTAAATCTATCACCATTTGTTGCTTTCTTTTGCCATCTGAGTGTTTGTACCTGAAAATGAGGACACGTGACATCAGTGTCAAATGAGGGGGAAAACGGTTAAGATCTACAAATGAAACAACAAAATTTTGTATTTTGTAAAAATCTCTGTTTGAACTCTCTCTTTGCTCTCTAGGAGAAAAAGCAGTTGAGATTTTAAATATGTCTTATTTTTGTTTTCCTGTGAGTAATCTCAATCAATCAATCAATCAATCATTCAAACAATCAATCAATCAAACAATAAATCAAACAATAAATCCAATCAACCAATCAATCCACTCAATCAATAAGTTTGTTTTGTTTGGTTACATGATATTTTAATAGTCCAATTTGGACATTCTACTAACTATAAGTAACTTTGCAACTGCATGTCAACTAACTCATTAATTTGCAACATGTCAACTAATTCTCATTAGTATTAGCAGACAATAGAAGACTGTTAGGTTATGGGTTAGGGTTCAGTAGAATAAGTTGCATGTGCTTGCAGCGTTAATTATAGTCAGTAGAATGCCTGTTGGGGAACCATCAAAATAAAGTGCTAGCAGAATTTAAGCAGACACTACTAATAATCTAATGTCTGCTGTTGTAAAGTGGACTATCAAAATAAAATGTTACCTTTTTTTTTTCTGGTGGAGGGGTATGTGGAGGCTGTGTCTGCTGGTGACTGTATAATAATAGCCATTTCATGTTTGCTCTAGTCTGTTCAGTTTCATTTTAGTTGTGAAGTGTCCTTTGTTTGCCCTTTTTTGACACGCATAGCACGCTGAGCTCTGTGAATGTGGTAAAAAAAAGCTTCATATAATGCAATATATGCTTTTATGAGGAAATAAAAGTACTAGAGGCAACTACTTATTCATTGTTTGAGAAAAAAAACACATCTGTGTTATGCTTGATTCAAGTTTCACATGCGACACAAACATCACATGTTCAGTAAATATGACTGAATCCAGATAATTTAACAGTTTTAGCTGTTAAGGTTATGATCCATGTAGATTAATAATTATAATTTCAGTATTAATATGGTTGTAATGTAAATCAGATTTGACGCTCTGCTTTAACACTGTCTCTCATCTTGGCTGATAGAAAAGACGTCAAACATGATCAAGTATTTGTTTAAGCCGCAATCATAGTGCATAGTTTAGGAAAACTTGTTACAATATGTTCACAGCATCAACAGTTTAATCAAGTTTTCAGGGTAGAAAATTAATAACCAAATCCAAGCTTCCAACATGACACATTCAATTTATGAATAAACAGAGACGCCCCAGGTCAGGATTGAATCAGTCTTCTGGAGAAGCTGTAAACATTGTCATTTATCTAAAATATTTCTTTTATCCCAAGCTCCCTAATTGTTTGCAGTTGTGGGTTTAGAATTGACAGTTTAATAACTAAGCACATGCAGTAAGGCCATAAACACCACTCAGCTACAATGACAAAGTATGGTTTGTTTTGGATGTTTCATGACCATTCTAAAGGACAAAAGATCACTGTGGCCAATTTAGTAATCCAAGGAGCCATCATTTACTCAATTACATGACAGCCCACTCGCATGGGGTTGTCTTGAGTGCCTAGCAATGTGCTGTGTAGATGAACAAGCCCCTGTGACCTATGTGAATGTGACTGACTGACTGACTTAGATGGCCAGCACTGCACATGTGCGGTGTTAACCTCGTAAACTAAATTACTAATAAAAAAAAATTGTTAGTTTACTTAGAGATTTTTTTTTTTGTCTGTCAATCATAAAGCCAAAAATATGCATCATGATTATACACTGCCCGACCAAAAAAAAAAAAAAAAAAAAAAAAAAGTCACTGTTTAGATTTTACTAGGCAAATACTTAAGAGTCTATGGATGGATCATTATTACAGTGATTATTATTTTTCTAGCATGTTATATGTTTGGCAACGGTTCTTTTATCCCTAAAAGATGGAGAGTGTAGCTTTTCATTTCTTTGTTTTGTTTCTGAATGAATCCTCATTTTGAACGAATAGGGTGAACCAATGAATCAATAGCCGATTCTTAAATAGAGCTATTAAGGTTGTTTGACTTTAGAAAGACTTTAGACTTTAGGCGATTAGAAAGCAGGCTCTATATGTTTTTACTCTCGCAGGACTTTGATGTCATACACTGATTGGCCTGTGCAGCGCTGCTTCAAGTCAAACAAGCCAGTTTACTTAGTTCATGAATGAATCAGCTGTTTGAACAAATTGAATGAATGAATGTCTCATTAAGACATTTCCCGCCACCTACTGGCAGTTTTAGTTTCTTATTTAGAGTGCCATTAAAAAAAAAAAGAAAAAGGGAATTATGGGAATTGTTTGCCCATTTTTCTAGAAGCGCCTTTGTGAGTATTGGACGAGAAGGCCTGGCTCGCAGTCTCCGCTCTAATTCATCCCAAAGGTGTTCTATCAAGTTGAGGTCAGGATTCTGTGCAGGCCAGTCAAGTGTGCACTGATGCGCAGTCATGTTGGAACAGGAAGGGGCCATCCCCAAACTGTTCCCACAAAGTTGGGAGCATGAAATTGTCCAAAATGTCTTGGTATGCTGAAACATTAAGAGTTCCTTTCAGTGGAACTAAGGGTCCAAGCCCAACCCCTGAAAAACAACCCCACACCATAATCCCCCCTCCACCAAACTTTACACTTGGCACAATGCAGTCAGGCAAGTACCGTTCTCCTGGCAACCGCCAAACCCAGACTCGTCCATCGGATTGCCAGACAGAGAAGCTTGATTCGTCACTCCAGAGAACACATCTCCACTGCTCTAGAGTCCAGTGGCGGCGTGCTTTACACCACTGCATCCGACGCTTTGCATTGCACTTGGTGATGTAAGGCTTTGATGCAGCTGCTCGGCCATGGAAACCCATTCCATGAAGCTCTCTACGCACTGTTCTTGAGCTAATCTGAAGGCCACACGAAGTTTGAAGATCTGTAGTTATTGACTCTGCAGAAAGTTGGCGACTTCTGCGCACTGTGCACCTCAGCATGCGCTGACCCCGCTCTGTAATTTTACGTGGCCCACCACTTCGTGGCTGAGTTGCTGTTGTTCCCAATTGCTTCCACTTTGTTATGATACCACTAACAGTTGACCGTGGAATATTTAGTAGTGAGGAAATTTCACAAATGGACTTATTGCACAGGTGGCAACCTAACACGGTACCACGCTTGAATTCACTGAGCTCCTGAGAGCGACCCATTCTTTCACAAATGTTTGTAGAAGCAGTCTGCATGCCTAGGTGCTTGATTTTATACACCTGTGGCCATGGAAGGGATTGGAACACCTGAATTCAATGATTTGGAGGGGTGTCCCAATACTTTTGGCAAAATGGTGTGTGGGTGTGTGTATATATATATATATATATTACCCATTTGAAACCCATCATTGCATTGAGTATCATTCATTATTTATGCAATTGTAATTGCAGTGTAAATGCATTCATTCCACCTCTGAGCTGCAATAAATGATCTATAAATTCAGAATTCAAAAAATCATGCCTGTTGTGTAATAAATTGTGTTGAATCATTTTTTTTTTTTTTTTTTTTTCCCTAAAGCTACTTTTTGTAATATCTATTTGATGCTTTTCTTATTTAACACAATAATGATTCTTTTGGGGTAATTTCCCAGCCAAAATTGATGTGTGATTAATTAGATTAATTAATCAGCACATCATGTAATTAATTAGATTTTTAAAAAATGCAATCGCTTGCAAACAAACATGCCTTCTCCAAACATATGGGAATGATCCTAGTGAGGCCACTTCCTTGACAGTCAGGTATCATAAGTATATCTTTGTTATTCTGCATTATGTCAATCAAATATCCAGTAGTAGCATCATGTAGATCAAGCCAGTGCCAGCCCAGGATAAGACTCAAGTGTGGACATCCAACACAGAGAACAGCTGTCTTCCTTCCAACGACAAGAAATAAAACAATTCATTGACCAGCACAGTCTACTTCAAGACTAGCCTGGCGATAGCAAAGTAATCCATCATGATATAATAACCCCACCAGGAATGATTGTAAAGCCCGATCTGGTGCCAGAGGCTCAGAGATGCTATTAAGGAGGAAGTTGAGAAGAAGAAAAATCTAAGAGTCTTTGAGGAATAGCAAGGCTCTTGGTCCAGACACATTGTTGTCTGCTTCCAAAACCCAATGGCACCTTCTGGTCCCATGAACATTTCCAAAAACACAATTAAGATTCAGCTTGAGACCGTTACCCCCATTCTGAGAGGATGAGCTCATCTGGTGTCTGAGTAAGTCCAGCTTTATTTCTGTTTTTAGGCTAAACGAAAGACAGGTGCCTTTTTCTTTCAGCGAAAAAGAAGACTTCTTCCAGGTCACCAAGATAATACTGGCAGTTTCGTGTCTGGTTTATGTGGGTCACCGGTCACATTTCAAACACAGACTGTATATGACTGTCTACACACCATCCACAAATGGAACAGCTGCTCTGGAAGGTGCTAGAAAAGTTGAGGAATGCTTCTTAAAACTAGTCAAAACTAGTCGTATCCAAGCAAGATACTCCAAATTCCCAATTGACAGGGGCAGATATATGATTTTCTTTGATTGTTGGGATATTGTTAATATTATCACTGTGAAGGTAGAGCCTAAGAGTACTTGTGTCAATGACAAAAAATATTGCCCAAAGAAAAGAAATTTTAAAACATTTCGTTAACTTCCCAAAAACATGTCTTCCATCTAAACACAGTTTGTTATTGGCATAAAGTGATGAATAATGTTGGACATGGAACAAAATGGGTGGAAATGGGAAGCTTCTTAGGTGTTCTTGAAGATAGATATTTTGCTCATAACTCAGAAATCTCAAAGGACATCTCGCTAAGGACTACTAGCTGCCTCAAGCAAAAACCATGAATATCTTTTAACCTCACAACCTTTGTTAAATCCAGTGACTATATATTTTGCTCACATATGCTCTCTGTGTCTATTTTGACTGATAAAAACAACTGTACTTTTAAAAGAGATGTACCTGGTGAATTTCACCAGGTCTTGCTGTACTTTTGTACATTATACATCACATACTGTATAGTAAGTATCCATGGACCTGAGGTGACTGGACATGCAATACACTTGTCTCATACAGACATTTACCTCCACAGTTTCCTTCCGGCTAGTTAACTGAAGAATCATGTTGTATTTTGTGTGTTTTTATATTTATAAATGTATTTTTCTAAATCAACTCTATATGCAAATGCGAAACTGTATGTAACTGTGTGCGAAACACATATGTGCAAATGCGTAATGACTAATTAAACCCTGCTGTAGTTTCTGCTCTCCTTTGCTTTGGAGTTAATGGGGCCATAAAGAAAGTCTTATAAAACCTTTAAATGTGATGCCAAAAGAAAATCTAGGTTCGACACTCTTTCAAACACTCTTGCAGCTCTTGTGTGTTTCACCTATTTTTGGTGACCTCACAAGAACAAAATAATGGGTGCTGCAGTCTGGGTGTCCTGTGATTATAACACGCTACAGTTTCTGATCTGCTTTTGAAACTCAAAGAACTTTTAAAAAGTTTAAATGTCAAACATTTCTTAAATGTTTAGAAATGCCAGTTTAAAAGTAAATTCAGCCCCTTTTGATATGAAGATGTAACCCTTAAAAGGGAACCTATTATGCAAAATTCACTTTTGTAAGGTGTTTGAACACAGATGTGTGCCCACAGTGTGTAAACAACCAGCCTATAATGGTAAAAATCCACCCACCACCTTTTTTTTTTTTTTTTTTTTTTTTTATAATCCACATAAATCATAAGCAGTCTCTCCAAATGAGTGGTTCCAGACTCCTACATAAGAGTAGGGGGAAGCCCCGTCCATGACTGGCGAGGGAATCTGCCCTATTAGCTTAGCTCCTCCCCTGAGAGAGCTGTACGCAGTCCACCATGTTTATCTCCTCGCCAGAGCATTTCTGTCCCTGATGTTTATGTTCACAGACATAACCAACTGTGTTTGTGAACTTTGTGTGTTTTAGACATAACCTTGTGTATTTGACAGTTTAAGTGCAATAAGACGTGTAAGAGAAATCAGTTTAATACCCGGCGGCAGCTATTTACACTAAGTGCAAATAGTGATAGATGATATTTACACTAAGTGAAAATTAACAGGATATTATTGTTATTATTGATATTATATGATATTATTGTTAACAGGATGCAATAATATCATAGAGTGTAAATGATTATATTTATTAAAATCATTAAATTTATGTTGCCTTATTGGGAGAATAAAAACC
Organism: Ctenopharyngodon idella; assembly: GCF_019924925.1. Taxonomy (NCBI): domain Eukaryota; kingdom Metazoa; phylum Chordata; class Actinopteri; order Cypriniformes; family Xenocyprididae; genus Ctenopharyngodon; species Ctenopharyngodon idella. The sequence continues at coordinate 6,785,024 of NC_067239.1, read as the reverse complement.
TCCCTACACCTTCCCCTAACCCTACCCAATACACTTTTAATATTATTGAACAGAACATTAGAACATTTTAGAACATTATTTTCATTTTTATTGAAAATAAATGTCGTTCTGATGTGATATGTGATGGGAAAATGGAGAAGAGCGAGCTCGGCAAAAGGCGGATTCAGCGCTCAGAAAACCATATAACACAAGTTTAAACTGTTATGGCTTTAAAACGCTTGCAAATAATAAACTTTCATGATGACGAAGAACTACGATGTCACGTGAGTGTGGCCACGAAAGAGATCATAATCCAAACCAAACAGATGTATTGGTCTTTGGCAGAGTATCCAAAGTTGTACAGGCTCCGCCCTCTTCCGGAAAGTGGGTGGGGAGCAGCAGCTCATTTGCATTTAAAGATGCATGCATGAAAACAGCATGTTTTTTCTTCCACTCAAAAATGGGCATTTATAACATGGTATAATAAATGATCTGTGGGGTATTTTGAGCTGAGACTTATTCTGGGGACACCTGAGACTTATATTACATCTTTTAAAAAGGGGCATAATAGGTCCCCTTTAAATGCATGAATGTTTCACCAATCAATCTGTTCTTTACTAATACTAAGAAGGTTGATGTTTAACTTTAAAAATAAATGAATGAGGGTACTGAATGACGTCCTGGGTTCATAAAGACCCAAGGTATGTGTTTAAGGTTTAATATATGCTCCATTTTCATTGCTGTATCATGACATTTTTTATTGAATTTTTCTTGAATCTATGACAAGTCAGTTTTTTTGTTAAGGTGATATGCTTTTCATGTCTTTTCAAACACTTTTTTACACTAATGACAATGAATCTATTCATTGATCAATGAATCATTGTTGCTAGACGTTCTTCTCAAGCTGTACTTTTTATAATGACATTTATCATCTGCACTGACAGATACAATAATAATCTGCAGGTCTGTATGTCGTCTGCCTTTACACTATATATCGCTATAACCTCTTTCAATTTCCATTTCAGACTCTGACGGCACAAACTCAATATGTTCTATAGCACAGAACAAACCCTTAACATCTTCCATGTTATTTTAGTTCTATGAGAGAAATAACGAGTGCCCAGAATCACCTACCACAGAGTCTCAGCTTCTACGAGAGAACAAACGCAGATGTAATATGTCAGCGGTCCTGTTCACAACACCATTTGAAACATAAACATGATACCATGAATATTAGGTGAGGGTATTTGTTTGTGTCACCGATTGAGGAAAAAAAGGCTTAATTTGCCAGCTAGAATACACCTCTAATATATTGTTTTCAAAAAAGATATTACCCTCTTAAAATGATATTTCACCCAAACATGAAGGTTCTTTCATCATTTGCTCATTCTCACATCTTTCCTCTATGACTTACTTTCATCTGTGGAACATAAAAGATGATAAGGGAATGAATGACAGCCTCAGTCACTGTCATTGTATGGAAAAAAGATGCAATAGAAGTGAATGGTGACTGAGGCTGTCTGTCGAACATCTCCTTTTGTGTTCAACAGAAGAAAGAGAGTCATAGAGGCTTGGAATGAGTAACTGACGACAGAATCTGTACTATAGCTTTACACAATATGTTACATACTTTTTGTTGGTCTTGTAGTGTAGTTTTCTATTTCAAATGAATGTTGTTCTCTTGAATTATCTATGCATTTTGGTTTCCACAAAAATATTAATCAACTTTTTTTATTCATCAAAGAAACCTGACAAAAGTGGATCAGATTTTCCACACACATATCAAGCAGCACAGCTGTTTTCAACATTGATAATAATAAGAAATCTTTCTTGAGCATCAAATCAGCATTTTAGAATGATTTCTGAAGGATCATGTGACACTGAAGATTGGAGTAATTTTGCTGAAAATTCAGGTTTGTCATCACAGGAATAAATTAGTATTTAAAATATATTAAAATATAAAAAAAAGTTATTTTAAATTGTAATAATAATAATAATTCACTATATTACTATGTTTACATGCATAAATGCAGCCTTGGTGAGCATAAGAGACTCCAAACGTTTGAGCGGTAGTGAAAGTTGAACCGTAATGTCAGGAAAGAGGAAACTTATTCAACTAAGAATACCTCAGTTGAAAATTATTGCACAGGACATTATACATTTAATTAAAACTAACCTAAAAATTACAAAGGAAATCATATGATTAAAGGAGTGAAACTAGCTGACTGATGTTTATTAGGTCATCTTTTTTTTATTGAGGTTCAGTTGTAAATCACGTTCACTTAAGACATGCCAGAAACGCTTCTCCCTTTCAGCTGCTTCAAAAAGGAAGTTGGAATAAAACAGAACAGGAAAAAAGCCAGTTTCCTGGCAGGCGTCAGAGCACTGAAATCCATGAGTGGAGAATGACCTGTTTAACATTATTCACCTTTACAGACAATGCCCATTGTGTTTGCTACTTTCTTTGGTCTTTTTTTTTTTTTCCTGAGACATTGACGTTTGCATGTTTATATCCTGTTTATTCACTATTTGATGAGTTATATTTGGTGAAGTATTGTCTACAATATTATCTGTCTTATACAGAGATGCACTGCAGATGCAATTCAGATAACAACTTAAACCCGTTTTCTAGTGCACCTGGTTCTATCCGTGTCACACCTTGTGGTATTTTTTGCCGACATGCAATTTTGAAATGTGTCACAACATTAATTTTAAATTGTAATACTGTCGAAACAACAAACAGCTTTTGCTCTTTTGAATTCTGTCTGAGGCAAATTTCACCCAGCTATAGGTGACAAAAGCAATTACAAGTCAAGGTCCCCAGGACAAGATCTTACGTACCACTTATGCACCACATGTTACATGCTAGTTATCCCATTACAGTTTTCTGATTACACAAGTCTCTCTTGACTTGACGTTCTTTAATAAAACAGTGTGATACCTACAGCTCCAAATGCACCTGAGACATCAAGAGCTCTAAAATTTTTTCCAGTGTTCTCAACTCAATGGAGAATAGTGTGTATGACCTTCACATGACTGACTTAATGAAGACTATCGGTGTCTCTCAGAAAATAGCACTTTTAACATGGAAGCCTTATAGCACATTATAAAGATGTTCATTAACAATGTTAAAAAACATTATTACATATAATACAGTCATTGGTTGTAATTGTATATTCAAAATAGTTATAAAAATCATTAATACAATACTGTTCTAAAGTTTGAGTTCAGTAAGAAGTCTCTTATACTCACCAAGGCTGCAAGTAAAAACAGTATTTATGTATACAAAACATAAAAACAATAATATTGTGAAATATTATTACAATTTAAAATAATTGTTTTTTATTTGAAAGGGTTAGTTTACCCAAAAATGAAAATTCTGTCATTAATTACTCACCATCATGTCATTCCTGTAAGACCTTCGTTCATCTTCGGAATACAAATTAAGATATTTTTGATAAAATCCGATGACTCAGTCAGGCCTGCATCGCCAGCATGATAATTTACACTTTCAGATGCCCAGAAAGCTACTAAAGACATATTTAAAACAGTTCATGTGACTACAGTGGTTCAACCTTAATGTTATGAAGCGGCGAGAATACTTTTTGTGCGCCAAAAAAAAAAAAAAAAAAAAAACGACTTTATTCCACAATATCTAGTGATGGGCGATTTCAAAACACTGCTTCATGAAGCTTTGAAGCTTTACGAATCTTTTGTTTCGAATCAGTGGTTCTCAAACTGCCAAAGTCACGTGATTTCAGTAAACGAGGCTTCGTTACGTCATAAGTGTTTCGAAATGTCAATGGTTCACCACTGGGGGACGTGACTTTGGCAGTTTGATACATGCTCTCAACCACTGATTCGAAACAAAAGATCCGCAAAGTTCCGAAGCTTCATGAAGCAGTGTTTTGAAATCGCCCATCACTAGATAATGTTGAATAAAGTCGTTATTTTGTTTTTTTTGGTGCACAAAAAGTATTGTAACCGCTTCATAACATTAAGGTTGAACCACTGTACTCACATGAACTGTTTTAAATATGTCTTTAGTAGCTTTCTGGACATCTGAAAATGTTTATTATCTTGCTGTCAATAGAGGCCTCACTGAGCTATCGGATTTTATCAAAAATATCTTAATTTGTGTTCCAAAAATGAACGAAGGTCTTACGGGTGTGGAATGACATGACGGTGAGTGATTAATGACAGAATTTTCATTTTTGGGTGAACTAACCCTTTAATATATTTTAAAAATTAATTTGTTCCTGTGATGCAAAGCTGAATTTTCAGCATCATTACTCCAGTCTGCAGTGTCACATGATCCTTCAGAAATCATTCTAATATGCCGATTAATGTGATTCTAATGTTTAGTAGTAGTAGTAGTATTGGGTAACACTATTATATGGCTTTATTTGTTAACAGTAAGCAAAAGTTAACATATAAACTAATAATAAACATATTTAACAGAATTTATTAATTATTGTTTAATGTTAATTTGTATTTTATTTTACAAGACACTACAGGTAAAAAGGTAAAAAAAAAAAAAAAAAGTAGATATCACCAGCCTTCTCCTGTTTATTAATTACAGTACATTAAGACATTTGTTTTTGTATTACAATCTTGAAATGTTATCTTTAAATATGCACTGCATACATTTCCAGAACAGAAATCTGAACATTTGATGAAGCCAGATTCAACACTCTTGTTTCATTTTATTGACATAGAGTTAAAGGTTTTTACTGAGGGGATTTTGGATATCTCGTTTTATCACTCCATACATCAGAAAATACTGTCACTATCCAGAAAAAATAAATAAAAAAAAAAAAATCAATGTTTTTAGATATAAAATGTTATATAGCAAGCGAATATGAACAAACACCTCTGTAAAAACCTTCAGAAAATAAAAAGGTGTAAAGTTTGGTGTATGTAAGTGAAACTAAAATGGAGATTTCACAGTGCATGAGAAAAATGTAGTGTCTTGCCTTGAAGTTGTATATACATCAATATTTGTTCATGCATTATGAAATAATAAGCATTAACAGGAAACTATATTCATAAATAATTTTTTTCTTTCCAAAAACATAATTAATGTTAACCTTGCTGTAAAAGTTACTTATTATGTTACTAATTATGAATTATATTATATGCAAATTACTTATTAATGATGCTTTATTTAGGTATAAAGTGTTAATCCGATAAAACTATCACATGAAGTCAGTAACTAAGTGTTTGTTTTTCATATGTATTTTGATCTATGTGTGTGAGAATTTCCACTGTGGATGTGAGAAAGCTGTGAATGTTGATGATTTGACACCCAGACATCTGCAACAGACCTAGCTAACCCAAACACTGCCACACATCACACGCTTCACGCCAATGATGTCATTCAAAATACCGCTTCTGCTGCAAATAATCGTGCCTGCAGACTGAAAGTTCATAACTAAGCTGACTCAGCTTCACACTGCATGTGTGCGAGACGAAAACATGGAACGACTCACTTGCATGTGTTTTCTGTGAAAGCAATACAGCAAATGCTCATGTTTGTTGATGATGAGCTTGTTGCGTTTAGAAGGGTGTTGTCAGTTTCAGGGAAGGGATTTTTCTGTTTTTAGTCGAGCCAACAGAGATCTTTTTGAGTGATACATCAGAAGTGCTGTTTCAAAGACCCCACATTTGTTTCTAATTCTCTCCAAACCTCTGAAACTAAAAACTGGCAATGCTGCTGGTTGGAAAAAAAAAAAAAAAACTGGCATGTGGATCTTCCCTTTCTGCAAAATGTACACTAATATTTTCTTTTTACAGGGGAAGGAACAAGTTTGATAGTCCGCTTTATTAAAGTTAGCAGCTCCTCAGATGGAGCTTGTGGTTGTCGGTGACTGGTGCACAGGATTCAAATGTGGAACGCTTTATACTCAGCACTTCTTGATTTTAGCATCAGAAGGTTTTGATTAACTGCAGGCTTTGGCTTTCAGCAGCTTAAATCGCTGTCTGATCAACAGTACAGTACATGCTGATATTTGCATTCATTTGTCTTCACTTTTCTACTTTCTTAACTTTCACCATATTGTGTCTTCTCTCCGTACATTCGATTGGTTGGTTGGTTGGTTTGAATGGTTGTAGACATCTGCCGATATTCGGTAATACGATATGTCACGATAATGAATATGCACGATATTGTTATCGCGGGCACTTCAAAATATCGTGAATAATTATTTATTATGAATTATTCAAATTTTTATAATGAATTTTAAGAATACTTTCACCATCAGCCATATAAAATGCACAACACCGCTGTATGCTGCGTCACAGGGACACACACACTCAGATGTAAACAAGCCCAACATGCATGAGAATCACATGGCGGAACGAGTGAAGGAGACATGCTGAAAGTGCACGTTCAGGGTGCTGATGGAACAGCAGAAATGCAGCGGTTACCCTGGAAACACCGTAAACAAAGCAGCTGCGCTACTGAACGGTTTTTAAAATGTTTCAAACAGCCATTCATTTTTTTTTGTAATCGCAATGTTGTTCATCACAGCACCAAATACTTAATATTAAAAGACTTAATAGGTTATTTATTTTCAAATTTAAATATTTGTATATTTTAATCTGGACTACAACATGCCCTATAATGACTGAAAATGTTCTGATTATTTGTTATTGTTCAGTAAAACTTGGTGACATAAGGCTTCATTAGTTAACATGTTAATTCATTATTACCAAACTGACAATGGAAAATACTTATAAAGCAATTATTAATCTTAGTTAATGTTAATTCCTTAGTTAATGTTTAATAACATTACTAAAATCAAAAGAACTTATTCAGTGGACCTGAGATAAAACTTAACAATGATCAGTTAACTGATAGCTTGTGTTTTTTAACTAACATTAAAAAAAATAATACATTCTGTAACAAATGTAGCTATTGCTCAATCTTAGTTAATGCATTAACTAACATTAAATAATGAGACCTTATTGTAAACTGTTGTTCTTTATGATTATTTTGCACTTTAATGTTTGAAAAATTTTACTTTATAATTGTTTTATGTATTGCGTTATTGTATTTAATCATTCAGAGTTAATTTTGTTAAAAGAAAAAAGACTTCTTAAACCTGTTATACTATGAAAACACTTTTTTGCAACTTATTTCAATACCGTGATAATACCGTATACCGTGATTAAAGCTTCAGCAATTAACGCAACATGAAAATTTGATACCGTTACATGCCTAATTGGTTGGTTGGTTAAAAATCAATTCAAATAGTGGAACAATCTTCACAGTGTTAGCATACAAAAAAATCAAGTCACCTTTATTTAGATAGCACTTTATACAATACAGAATGTTTCAAAATACAGTCTGTATTGTATAGTGATCAGTGATACAAACTTTATCAAATATGAGACAAATACAACTTATGCTGTAAAGCAGCTCTACAGAAGACAATAGTGTCAATTTTAGCTCAGTTCAATGTTGATTCAGTTCAGTTCAATAACTGTGTAAAGTTCATCAATTATGAATCGAGTTCAATTCAGCTATAAGCAGCTCTAAAAAGACAATAGTGTTGTTATTCAGCTCAATTCAGTTCAATAACAGTGTCAATGTTGCAAAATTTGTCAGTTATGAAATTAAAAACCATGGCAATAACATTTTCTGATCAGAATTTCTGCCCATCCAAAAGTAATAAGGTCAAATTATTTTACAGACAGTACAATTCTATTTGTGGATATCTTGTTTACAAAGTGTTTCAAACTAAATATTTGCTACCTCCAACCTTGCAAATGTTTCCAAATCCAATATCTAGTTTGACCTCAGTATTATAGTAAATTGATACCTGGTAAAAATGACTTTGTTCCTAGGCGGAGTGATAAAACCCTGTGGAACTGGCTATTTTAGCAAGCTCTAGTCTGTGTGTGTGTGTGTGTGTGTGTGTGTGTGGTGTGAGAAATACAGCAGACAGTCAATAAAAGTCCTGCTTTACCTTTACTGAAATAGATTCATTTAAAAGAAAATTATTATTTTTGTTCGTTTTCTCCTTCCCTAATCACGTCATTGAGAAGTAAAATATTAGATGCTTTGTGTAAGAGCCATTGTTTTGTTTGTGATACGCTTTCCTCTGATTTGCTGAGATAATATAACGATTTTGGAAACTAATCAGCAATTGAGCGTATGCCAGTGGCGTGCAGGCGATATATTTTGAGTTGAAACGGGTGAGGCTACATCCTTTCTATTGTTTACAAGGGACATCCTATTTATGAAATGAAAAATGGAGAAGATTGTAAGATTACCACATGACAGATTGTATTTATTTAACTCACCTGGCATCTCACAAATTATCCTCTAACAATACTTTAACAGCAACTACTCCTTCCGTGAGTTTCTGGCTTTTGTTATGTGTGGGACAAAGAGTCATATACAGTATACTTGTTGTAAATGTAATGTTTGGTGTATTGTATCATGGTGGGTCATCATAATATTTTTTGTTGCATATTTTCTTCTTAAATGACATTCATTTTATGCTAATAATTATTTTCTGTGTTTAATGATGAATTATGGAAGCCTCGTTACACAGAGTAAAAGTAAATTAGATAATTGTGAGATATTGAGTTTAAAATGAGCACATTGTTAGATATAAAGTGACAATAAAGAGAAATAGACAAAGTTGTGATTGTGAGACTTAAACTCACAATTTTGAGAATAAAGCCAAGATTGTGAGGCATAAACTCAATTATGAGAAATAAAGTTGTGATTGTGAGGCTCAAACTCACAATTATGAGAATAAAGTCGAGATTGTGAGGCATAAACTCAATTATGAGAATAAAGTCGTGATTGTGAGGCTTAAACTCACAATTATGAGAAATAAAGTTGATTGTGAGATATTGTTACAAATGGTGTGTTGCTGCAGCAGGGATGAGGAGAAATACGGACTTCAAACAAAACTGGGTATTTATTAAACAAGGAACAGAACAGCGACACAATACTTAACATAAGATAACATCAAGAATGGACAGGGAGTGCAAGGAGTGAGTCCAATATAAAGGGAGTGCTGACGATGACGAACAGGTGCAGGGAATCCGGGGAGAGCGGGAAAGCTGATGAGGAAGTGAGATCAGGTGTGGAACAGGGAGGAACATGGGAAACGGAGTCCAGGACAGGCGTGACTGTGACAGATATAAACTCACAATTATGAGAAATGAAGTTGTGATTGTGAGGCTCAAATTCACAATTATGAGAAATAAAATTGTGATTGTGAGGCATAAACTAACAATTATGAGAAATAAAGTTGCGATTGTGAGGCATAAACTCACAATTATGAGAAATAAAGTTGCAATTGTGAGGCCCAAACTCACAATTATCAGAAATAAAGTTGTGATTGTGAGGCATAAACTCACAATTATGAGAAATAAAATTGTGATTGTGAGGCCCAAACTCACAATTATCAGAAATAAAGTTGTGATTGTGAGGCATAAACTCACGATTATGAGAAATAAAGTTGCGATTGTGATGCATAAACTCACAATTATGAGAAATAAAATTGCGATTGTGAGGCCCAAACTCACAATTATCAGAAATAAAGTTGTGATTGTGAGGCATAAACTCACAATTATCAGAAATAAAGTTGTGATTGTGAGGCATAAACTCACAATTATGAGAAATAAAGTTGCAATTGTGAGGCCCAAACTCACAATTATCAAAAATAAAGTTGTGATTGTGAGGCATAAACTCACGGTTATGAGAAATAAAGTTGCGATTGTGAGGCATAAACTCACAATTATGAGAAATAAAGTTGTTATTGAGGCATAAACTCGGTTATGAAAAATAAAGTTGCGATTGTGAGATATAAACTCACATTTATGAGAAATAAAGTAGCAATTACAAGAAAGAAAAAAATAGTTGTAAGATATTGTCACAACTGTAAAAAAAAATAAATAAATAAATAAATAAACTCACAATTACAAGAAATAAGAATTACCAGTAATAAAGTCAGAATGAAAAGGAAAAAAAAAATAAAGTCACAATAAATGTCACTTTTTTATTATTATTTAGAAACAGAAACAGACTTTCATATTAAACAGAACTCCCAGAGCCTCAGTGCTGTATGTAAACATTCTGGTCACAGGGCTTTTTTATTAGGTTTTGTTGTTGATACCTTTTGGCAGTTAGAATATAGTGCACAAAGCCTTAGAAATCAATGTTCTCAAATAACGCCTCTAAACGCAGACACAACTCAAAAAAAAAAAAGCACCTGAAACTGCAAACGCAATACCACTGAAACCAGCAAAGAATAATATTGATTTGTCTTAACTTTAGGGGCGAGACATATTGCTTTCACACGGAGGATTTGACGAGTTAGGAATTACACAGTCATTAAAGACTTCACACCTAGCAATGCTAGAATTTGACCTGCGTGGTAAAGGAGAGCACTATAATTGGACGCTGTTCTTTGTTCTCGTGTCACTCACACAGAATGGAGATGAGAAGTTAATTATTTCGCTCTTAAATGCCAGAGCGCTTTACGGCGGAGCATGATTAGCTTAAGGCTCTTGTATTATAATGAAAGTTTTGTGACTTTTGTGGGAGTCTCATAAAAGTTAACTGTTTCACTTTTCTCATTAAGTACCAGTCAGCTTCGATTTCCCGTCTGAACTGGGAATGGCAGGTCTGCCGACGGGGTCGAAATATAAATTACAGCTGAATGGAATTACACTGTTGGTGCTGGTCAGACATCTGTATTTTAGCTGGCTAATGTCCATATCCCTCCGGGTCTTAGCAACATGCAACCACGAAAACACAAATTTATAGCTTTGTGTAGATGTACGCACACACTAACGTAGACACGTGTTTCTGTGAACGCTGCAAGCGCATTTCAATTGAGATTTCTGCGCGTATGATGGCAGAAACAATATTTAGCAGATGAGGTCAGTCTGTCCAACCTTCTTTGAGGATCCACATGAGAAATGAGCTGAATATATTTAACTTGGCAAATTCCTGAAGCTAAAGCTACGCCTGTCTATTTGTTCTGTCTGATGATGCTTGTTTTGCTAAACGCAGCTCTGCCAGCATCAGCTAATCATAAAAGGTTGTAACTCAGGAGAAAAAAAAAGTGGAAATACTAGTCTTTTTATTCATTTTAATGCCAAGAGCAGTGCAGTTTCATTTGAGAGCCAGTCCTTTGTGAGAATGGGATTTTATTTGAAAAAATTGACAAAGAAAAGAAAGAGATACAAGCATGTTTGAGTCAGTTTTTTTTTTTTTTTAAATAAACTCGCATTTCTGACTTTTTTCTCGCAAGTTACAAAGTCCAATTCTGAGGATTAAAAGACTGACTTTTTTTTCTCAGAATTGCCAGTTTATATCTCAATGTTCTGATTTTATAATTCACAATTCTGAATTTATAACTCGCAACTGTGTTATAAAGTCAGAATTGCAAGATATAGGCCTAAACACAATTCTGAGAAAAAAAAAAAGTCAGAATTGCTAGTTTATATCTTACAATTCTGACTTTATAACACACAATTGTGACTTTATATCACACAATTCTGACTTTATAACTCGCAATTGTGACTTTATATCACACAATTCTGACTTTATAACTCGCAATTGTGAGTTTATATCTCACAATTCTGACTTTATAACTCACAATTGTGTTTATATCTCACAATTCTGACTTTATAAGTCGCAATTGTGACTTTATATCACACAATTTTGACTTTATAACTCGCAATTGCGACTTTATATCTCACAATTCTGACTTTATAACTCGCAATTGTGAGTTTATATCTCACAATTCTGACTTTATAACTCACAATTGTGACTTTATATCACACAATTCTGACTTTATAACTCGCAATTCTGACTTTAAAACTCACAATTGTGAGTTTATATCACACAATTCTGACTTTATAACTCGCAATTGTGAGTTTATATCTCACAATTCTGACTTTATAACTCACAATTGTGTTTATATCTCACAATTCTGACTTTATAACTCACAATTGTGTTTATATCTCACAATTCTGACTTTATAACTTGCAATTGTTTATATCTCACAATTCTGACTTTATGACTCGCAATTGTGTTTATATCTCAGAATTCTTACTTTATAACTCACAATTGTGACTTTATATCTCACAATTCTGACTTTATAACTCACAATTGTGACTTTATATCACACAATTCTGACTTTATAACTCGCAATTCTGACTTTAAAACTCACAATTGTGAGTTTATCTCACACAATTCTGACTTTAAAACTCACAATTGTGAGTTTATATCTCACAATTCTGACTTTATAACTTGCAATTGTTTATATCTCACAATTCTGACTTTGTAACTCGCAATTGTGAGTTTATATCACGTAAGATAAGTCGCAATTATAATTACATTTTTTATTCAGTGGTAACAAGAAGCTTCCATAGTTTTTGTTATGAAGGTCAAACTGAAGGTTAAAAGTTCTTGAAAACTTATATCGTATATTCATTTGTGCTTTTCAAATGATTGTATAAACTGTATATTTATTTATTTTTTACACTTGTCCTAAACCCAGACTTAAATTTATTTATAATTGCTTTACATGTTAATTGTAATGAATTAAATTATTTTTAATTAAATATATTGCTAAAACTCTTCAAATATATACAAATATAAAAGAGTACAATATACAAATAACAACAAATAATGAACAATTTTGCTACTAATAATAATAATAATAATAAAAAAAAAAGGTTTATCAAATGTTAGTGACCAATCGGAGAGCAGTCTTAGTGACAAGCCTGATATGAAATGTGACCATGGGCCACAAAACCAGTCATAAGGGTAAATTTTTTTGAAATTGAGATTTAAACATCATCTGAAAGCTGAATAACTAAGTTTCCCATTGATGTATGGTTTGTTAGGATAGGACGATATTTGGACGAAAATCTGGAATTTGAGGGTGCAAAAAAAAAAAAAAAAAAAATATTGAGAAAATCGCCTTTAAAGTTGTCCAAATGAAGTCCTTATCAATGCATATCCACTCACAAAAATACGTTTTTGATATATTTACGGTAGGAAATTTATAAAATATCTTTATGGAACATGATCTTTACTTAATATCCTAATGATTTTTGGCATAAAAGAAAAATCGATAATTTTGACCTATACAATGTATTGTTGGCTATTGCTGCAAACAGGTTTTGTGGTCCAGGGTCACAGATATCAAGATATGTAATATGTGAAGAAAACAATGCAAAGTAAAGGTCAATAACAATTGTAAGCGAAATATTTTGACTGTGTGTCATTTCTTAGCAACAACCCCATACACACACACACACACACACACATGCACACACATCCATTTCATTTAATGCTCTGTCATTTACTAATTGTTATTCTCATTTACTTTGTACATGTTATCGCAAATAACAACTGCAATCTGGAGACCCACAGGCTGCTGACATGCTTGATGCACAGTTGCTCAAACACTAAGCCCATGGAGTATTTAGATGCATTAAATGTTTACTTGTCACACACTCTTTCAAAAATTCTAAACGGCTGTTTGCCCCTGAGGTTATGAACCAAAACAGAGGCAAGTGTGGAATGAGCACTTTACTCTTTCAATTACTGCAACAGCAGGGCACAGACAGGGTTGAGCGCTGGCCATGGGTTGATGCCAGGGAGTCACACAAATGCCTCATGGGAAGCTGGAGCCTTTTTGTATTTTGAAAGCAAATGTTTTTATTTAGCAAATATTATAATTTTTTTTTCAGACCTGCTCTTACATTTGCAAGTCATATTCTGCTTGACTCTTAAATACTGGTTATTACCCCGTTACACTTTTATGTAAATCTGGACTTTATTAATTACACAGCTGAGTATATGGGTCAATGACGTGACGGGTCATTTTTTTTTGTCCAAAGACCTTAATAATAATAAAAAACAAAGATATGGCATCCAAAGTATGTAAGGTAGTACAACTAGATCTCTTTTATTGAATCCAAAAGGTTTTAATTATACTTTGCTACATATGAAGGTATTTTAAAGATTTTGAAGTATCAAAAGGTCATTAGGTTTAACCCTCCAAAGGCCAATACAGCCATTTCATTTGTGATTAAAATATCTTAAAATGTAATAAATGTATATATTTTTTTATTCTGGCATGATTTTATAACATCATATATCAACACAGTGCAAAATGGTATTAAAATTATGTGTAGAACTTGTTGCTTTGTTATGAGAAAGAATGAAGAGGTGAATTTCATTGATGTCATTCAGAGTAACCAATATAAAGGGAACATTTTGCATCAAGTCATGTGGTCAGTATCATGTGACAGGATGTGACATCATTCACACACCTGCAAAGGATCACATGGTCATGAAGCAAAGTAACTAACTCTCTTTCAACTATTTAAAAAATTCATGTTTTTACTTGCTCATACGCATGTCCCGAAATATCAGGTCATTCGGTAGAACCGCTATAAAACATGGAAAATGTTGTAATATTTTAAAAACTTGTACTAAATATAAAATGTTTGATTGTCCTTTTGTTAGCTAGCTAGCAAGCTAACTAGCTAGCTAGCTAGATATCAGCCTGTTAGCATTGTTTGAAAATATCGTCCTTTGGTATAACCAAAAGTGTCATGAAATTATGGTTAAACCAAATGACTTTTTTGGTGAAAAATTTTGTCCATCTTGCAAAAAATGACAAAAGCAGTGTTAATTGATTATAAAAACCACATAATCTCATTGTTAACACTTAATAAAACTTCAAAATTAATTATTTCTCCATTATGTTTTTTTTTTTTTTTTTTTTTTTTTATATATATATATAATTTTAAAAACCTTATAATTATAATAATAATAATAATAATAATAATGTTTATTTTTTAAAGCGCCTTTCAAGAACCCAAGGTCGCTTCACAAAATTAATACAATCAATAGACGAACAATAATACAATCAATTGACAAAAAATATAACAGACAGTCAGAAAGGACATTCAGAAGAACAGAAGTTGACAACAAATAACTGCAGATAATTAACATGAGAGGTCAAGCAATTAGATGATAAACATCACTTAGCCTATACCAAGAGAGTGGTAACATACAAACAGAAAAAAGGGAGACAGAGAAGCAGGAAGGAAAAATAATTATTTACCAAGCAAAGTGAATAGATGGGATCCGTCAATGACCCATATACAGTATATACAAGTAGGCCTTATAAGTTGGTAATCATAAGTCTGAGAATATTTTGAAATTATTATTATTAATATAAATCAATAAATAGATATAAATGAATAGATAAACACAACACTTTTAATGCCGTCATTTCAACCATTGTCTTCAGGTCTTTTCAGACATCAGCTCATCCTTCATGTTATTATTAAATATCAAGAGCTCCCCAGTGTTTGCTTTCTCTCTGACATCTGGTATAGCGAAGCTCAGGCTGGTAGACTCAGTGTGAGATGCACATTTGGCAAAGAGACTCTGGAAGTTGGTTCGGAGGCTGAGAGCATCTCTTCACACGTGCCGTGAGAGACAGACGAGACGTCAAGACAGCATAAATCATCTTAGACACAAGGATAACACAATATGGCATCCTCACAATCTGCTGTGGTCACACTACCGTTTCCTGGATTCTTTCTTTAATTGTGCAGAGTGCTGATTGTGTCACAAGATGAGAAATAAAGTACTGTATGTAAAGTGGAAACAGGAATGGAGAGGAGGGTGTGGAATCTCTGCTGTCATTTCAGGCCTAGAGGTCTGAAGTAGATGCATGGCAAAAACTATAATCATCTCTCTCAGTTTACTATGTTCATTTCAAATAAAGGCAAACTAAAGCATCCCGCAGTTGAAATTTAGCTCGGAATCACTTAAGAATAATGCATGCAATGATATGTATGTGTTTTATCCTCTGAAAGTCATTATCATAGTGTCTCATAGCTAGACTTTGACTCTATATTGACTTTGACTCTTTGACTGTATCAATAAAGTTAACTCTAAAAATGACTCAAAGTTAATTTTATTATTACTTTTTTACTTACACACCGGCATTACATACACAAATAGTAGACTGTAAAATGGATGGATGGATGGATCGTTAATAGGAAATAAGAAATGAGTAAAGATACTTTTTTTTTTTTTTTTTTTAAATTAACTATTTCCACAGTGTGTGTGCTCCAGTCTTTAGTGTCTCATGATCCTTCTGAAATCATATGCTGATTTGGTGCCTAAAAACATTTATTATTATTATCAACACCGCTGAGGAATGTTACTTTTAAAAGTAATGCATTAAAGGGTTAGTTCACCCCAAAATAAAAATTCTGTCATTAATTACTCACCCTCATGTTATTCCACACCCACAAGACTTTTGTTCATCTTCGGAAGACAAATTAAGATATTTCTGATGACAGAATTCTGTCAGATTTCCTTCCATTGACTGCCTTTGCAACTTCCACTTTGACACTTCAAAAACTTCATAAAAAGACGGATACTTTTGCGTTACTTTTTTCTCGACTAGGACTTGGTTGTTTGTTTGTTTGTTTTAATACCAAAATAACAAAAGTTAAATTTTTAGCAAATGTGAAGGGTCTTTCATACCAAAAGTGAAATGACACTCTTACTAAAGTAAGAAAAAAGAAACAAATGTGATGTTTAACTAAAGTCATTTTTGCTTATTGGTGATTAAATACTGTAGGTAATTTTAATTATTGCAGGTTTGCTTAATAGTTTGCATTTGACTGTTTTTTTATTCCTTTTGAGGAATACTGAATCTTTTTTGTGCAAGTGAGATGAGTAAATGTCTGCTCACATTTAGTCCAGAACAAGGGTATAGGCAACATCGGTCCTGTCCTAAAGAGTTTAGCTGATTTAGCTCCAACCCTGAGAAAAAAGAAAGAAAAAAACCTCACCTGCCTGTAGCTTTAGTAATCCTGAATACATTGATTAGCTTGTTCAGGTGTGTTTGATTAAGGTTGGAGGTAAACTCTGCAGGACAGCGACTCTCCAGGGCCGATGTTGTCTACCCCTGGTCTAGAAGTACTTCATGTTTACACACAAGTACGGAGGCCCGCACATGACATGCAGGAAAAAAATAGTAGGCTAAATCGTGCACATGTTTTACCATGTCGTTCCCTTGATTTATAAATTGTGCACGATTTACTGAGTTGTTCCCCCGATTTGCTAAATCATGCGCACGAGTCAGCAAATTGAGGGAATGAAATAGTAAACGAATTAGTAAATAATGCGCACAATTTACTTTTTTTTTCCTGCATGTCATGTGCGGGCTACGTATACAACACCTCTGCACTTACTCCCGATTTACTTACTTTACTTACTTACTCCGAACATGGGGACAGGAGAGCTGTCAGTCAATACATGGAAAACAAAGTAACTAAGATAATTTGTTGTAAATTTAAAAGTAATGCGTTACTTTACTAGTAGCCTACCTTAAAAAAGTAATCCGATTACATAACTCGCATTACTTGTAATGTGTTACCCCAACACTGATTATCAGTATTCAAAACAGTGCTGATTAATATTTTTGTGGAAACCATTATACACTGCCATGCAAAAGTTTGGTGTACATATTAAAAAAAGAAAAAAGAAAGAAAAAGAAATGAATGCTTTTATAATGTTTTTATTCAGCACGGTTGCATTGAATTGATCAAAAGTGGCAGTAAAGACATTTATAAGGTTTTAAAAGATTTCTGTTACAAATACATGCTGTTGATTGAATTTTCTATTCATCAAAGAATCCTTTAAAAAATTTCATGGTTTCCACAAAAATATTGAGCAGCAAAAATTGTTTTCAACAATTACAATAATAACAACCATTATTAATAAATAAATGTGGTATATCTGATTTTGCAAATCAGAATTTTAAGATGAAGGATCATGTGATACTGAAGACTGGAGTAATGATGCTGAAAATTCAGCTTTGCTTCACAGAAATAAAGAGTTCTTTTAAACTGTGATAATATTTAATATATCAAAAATTCTATTACCTTCCTAAAAGGTAATAGTAACGTACATTAACTACTGAAACCTGCCTAAATCTTTAAAATACTGATAATCAGGGGCCTCATTTATAAAGCGTGCGTCAACGCTCATATTTATAAAAACGGTCTTTGACGTGGAAAAGTGCTTAGCGTCACGTCAGGGTCTGAGCAGACGTACACACTTTTCCTGGTCAGATTACTGCAGGTTTTTGGAAATCTAAGCTATTCTTGCTGCCCACCAAGGATTTGGACAATGACTGTTGATATTTTATATGTAAATGACATTAATTAGGTGTCGTTTAAAACGTGGAGAACTGAAAGCATTCAGCTGCGCGCAAGTTCAAGATTATTTGCTATTTATAGATTTCACATCTGAAAAAGAGGCGTACGCTCGTGTTCTGTGTGTACGTTTATTCTATGAATCACACGTATCCACATCTGAGAAATGATCATAAGATCAAATTTTGGACAGTTTCTGCGCAACATTTTATAAATGAGGCCCCAAAGGTGATACAATTAAAAATATTAAACATCAACACTCAAAAAAATAAACTTTCACTGTTGTTAGTTTCACTCAATCCATCCTTGTTCACATTACTTAAAAAACTAATGTAAGTACATGAACTTAATTTAACTGAGTTGTTTGTACTTAAATTAAGTATTGTCAGCTTTAATAAAGTGTTTGTTCAGTCAACTTAACATTGCTGAGTGAAACGCACAAATTAATGTTGACAACTAACTGGGCAGTGGATCTGTAGTTCCCAGCATGCTTTGCAAGGGACTGCATTAGAAGAGTAAATTTAGGGATTAAAGTGTTATTTTATGTGTTTTTCAGTAAAGGGAAGGATGTTGTTAGTTTATGTTAGTGTTTAATGTTTAGTTATGTTGGACATTTGGTGGGGTTAATGTTATGTTTTTGAATTTTGTTATTACTATTATGCAGAAGAGTGGTCCCTGTGTTTAGGTTGTGACCGCTCATATATACACATTTATAGGATGGAATTCCTTATCTCAATCCAATTGAGTTTGTTCAATGAGTTATTTATTTATTTATTTATTTATTGAGTGCATTTTGTAGAGCAAATATTTCATTTAATAAGGTAAATTAAGTCAATAAATGTGTCCACCTTACGTAATAAACATAACATTATTAAGTAAGCTGCACATATAAATATTATGTAACAGTGACAAATTCAAATGATTTGTATTTACTCAAAGAAATTTTGTCAGCTTTACTTGAATTTCTTTTGTTCATACAACTAAATTGTTATTTGTACAAATTACTCAATATAGTTGCATGAAACCACTTGACACTGTTTTTTTTTTTAAGTAAATTCAACAATTCATTTTTTGAGTGAACTAAATAACTAAATTATTTACAAAATGTAACTAAAAACAAGAGGAGAGATGAGTTTTTAAATAAAATCTGAATATACAAAGGGATCACAGGGATTTTTGGAGTGAAAAAAATACAAATTGTACAATAAAAGTATTATATTATATGCTATGCGTTATATTAATTATATATAATATTATTAGTATGTATTTTCTTATATATGTTATATTTTAGAATATATTTATATTATAAAATATTCATATTCATAAAACAGCATTGTTTGGCAACCTGATTGGAACTTGCATTTTTTCACAGTTCAGTGTGTGATATGTATCAGCCTGTGAGAGAATGAACTGTGTGAGGTCCTCTGGCACACCGTCTGAGGCTGACACTATAAGCAGTGAGACATTTTGCTTCACTTGGCTGAAAGCCTGAATTCCAAGACTGTCATATTTGTGGATGGTGAATCCATACTAAAAATATATGGATTGTACCATTCTCAAATGGTCTAAATCTGTCTACAATATCAACAATGGATCGTTTATTAAATATATGACATATCAGTAATTAGTATTTTTCACAGATGTGAAACATCTGTGATTTTCCAACACTCTGTTGCTATAGCAATGCAACACTTTTTTCTTAAATGATTTTATATTTTGTTGCAATGTACTGACAGGTTTACAATTATGATGAATTACTATGATGACTTATTTTTGTAATGGCATGTTCGGGATTTGTGACAATAGAAAGCAATCACATATCTATAATCATTTTCTGAGAGCTTTGATTACTACTACATACTTTGCTGTTACAGACACTATTGTGATTTCTCTGAAAATGACCCACTTTCATGTTCCATTTATGGGCAATCAGTCAGTATAAACACATGAAATCTAGAAGCATATAACTTGACTATCTATGTGGGATCTAAACGTTTATACTTTCTTCAATATCACATGAATCTTTAAATCACAGAGGAATAAGAACCACAGATTTTATCCTCAACATTATAAGTTTGCCGCTGATCTCTATCACACACTGGGAGAGACTTACTTCAGTTTGAACACTGATATTCAAGTTTATTTGACAGTGTGGAATCCCATTATGATTCCCGCCGAGGCTCATTTGATTCTTGGTCAAGCAGAGAGAATGGATGGCATAACTGCCATACAAATAACATATCGCATAGTAAAGAATGTTCAGTGACACTGATCCATTTTTGGTGGATTTTCCTATAAATACCGAAAGTTAAAACTCCATTTTACTATAAATCTCATTTTGTTTTTGCTGTCATTATTACACAAATCTTAACATGAACTGCAAATGGATCTTGCTACTCACATGAAAGAGCTTCACTCATGCTCTCTCCATGTCCTATTTGCTTTCACTAAACTTTTTTATTTCATCAAATGGCAGTGTAAGATTATTTCTCTTCTAAAGGTTTTTAAATTTACTGTAAAAACACACTGATAATGTCATTACTGGAGTCATAACATTTTGCAGTCCATAACTATAAAATCTGGTAACACTTTTCATTTGTTAACATTAGTTAACCTAATGATACTTCTAGATACTAGTCAAACTAATGATAAAAAATACTTACAGCATTTATTAATCTTAAAAATTGTATTTGTTAACATTAGTTAATGCACTGTGAACTAAAATGAACAAATTAAGAACAATTGTATTTTTATTAACCAGCATTAATAAAAGGTTAATAAATGCTGTAAAAAATATTTTTGTACATAAATAGTTCATGTTAACTAATAGATTAACTAATGTTAACAAATAAGACCTTATTATAAAGTGTTACCTAAAAGGTAAAAGTATGTTATTCTAAAAACCTGCTTAAATCTTTAAAATACTGATAATCAGAGGTGATGCAATGAAAAATATAAAAAATGAAATAACTAAATTATTTACAAAATGTAACTAAAAATAAGAGCAGAGATTAGTGTTTAATAAAATATGAATATACAAATATGATGGGTCACTTAGGGATTTTTGGAGTGAAAAAATACTCATAAATAATAATAATAAAAAAATAAAAAACAATTTACAATAAAAGTATTATATGCAAGTCGTATATTCTTATATATGCTGTATCTTATAATATATTTATAATTATGTTCTCTGAAACTGTAACTATAATATAGTTTATACTGTACTTTTTACTTTTTAAGTATTGTTATTTCAATTTTAATTGTCTTTACTATGATTTCTCACTACATTTAAGGTTACTTAACCAATTAACCAGTGGTGTAGTCTAGTTTTTTGTAGTGAGTATACTGTGATTTTTTTCCTCCCAGCCTCATACTTAGCTGTCCCAGAGCGACACCCCATAAGCACCACCACACTCACTACTGCACGTAGTATGCATCTGATCTAGGCTATATGCAATTGAGAGCATTCTGAAAGACTGCTTATGTGTGTTTTATCAACATGTCAATTTATTATAATCAACAAAAGACTTTACCAGCCAATGGCATTTACAGCTGAAGAGACTCTGGACTGATTTTCTACTGTTTAGTGTCAATCACCATCTAACTCAACCAGTTAAGATAGCCTAAGATGTTATATGAATATGGTCCCTGGAGCATATTTTATCAGCTGGCAAGTTTCAATGCACATTTAAGAGTGCAAGTTGCAACTATTATTACTCTCTAAAAAATGTTTGGTTAAAAACAATCCAAGTTGGGTTGAAAATGGACAAACCCAGCGGTTGGGTTAAATGTTTGCCCAACCTGCTGGGTAGTTTTATTTAACCCAACTATTGTGTAAAAATTGCTGTATTGCTTGCTTAAAATGAACCCAAAATATGTTGGAAATTAACATTTATTAATATTAAATATAATAGCTAAACAATAAACATTTATCAAATTGTTTATTAATAAATGTTTACCTTTTGATTATTATTGTTGCCTCTATAATTATGTGTCTGATTTTCAAATTCCAACCTATTTTGGGTTCATTTTAAGCCAGCCATATAGACATTTTTAAACAATAGTTGGGTTAAATAAAACTACCCAGCAGGTTGGGCAAACATTTAACCCAACTGCTGGGTTAAAACAACCCAATTGCTGGGTTTATCCATTTTCTCAAGAAAAAAATTCTCAACTAATGCTGTAAAATATGGGAATCAGTTGGTTATTGAAGGTTAAAATGAACTGATTTGTATACAAACTTAAATTACACTTAAGGAAATTTTTATAATAATAAAGTTATAATAGGCCTACTAACTTTAAATTTATTTCTACTCCAATTCGTTTTTTGAAATATAAACATTTAAATGGTGGCTGTCAACGGATTTATTCAAACATGCATAATATAGGCTATTGAAGAACATTAAAAATTATAGTTAATATGTAATATGGTGTATATATTCAGCTAAATGCTCCTCTCTAGAGTTCATTTTTCTAGCTGACTAACGAGTTTATTTTCACTGAATATGTTTGTTCTGAGTTAAATGTGACGTTACATGACATTGTTTACAAGCCGTTATTAACGTCTTTCCGCGGTTGAAACACTGATTAAGCGATTATACAAGACATGATATGGATTTCGTTAAGTTGTAGTGTATCTTTTATCATACCTTGAGATGTTCATTCATGTTTATTTCGCGCTGTAACTGGTAACTTAAAGCGGAGGAGAGGATCAGTTCACGTGCGCGTCAGGCTGCCGCTTCTCTTGAACTGCTACTGCGATCTGTCACGATCACATTAAAGAGCGCCAAAACGGTATTTAGCCTATTATTTTTTTTTTATTCCGAAGTAAAATGGGCAAAATATGAAACTTGAGACTTTGAGAAATATGAGACTTTGTTTCATGTCAAAATCATATTTTGTGATTTATTGGATGGTTATGTATCCTCGCGCTTTTTTAAGTGGGTATACGGAAATCCTTGAACATTCCTAGTGGGTATACGGCGTATACCTGCGTATCACGTAGACTACACCACTGCAATTAACTGTTGTATACTGTAGACATTACATTATTTAAAATTAATAACTTTTTTTTTTACAGTTTAATGAAGTCTCGGGTCTATTCTTAGTTTTTTGGAGCTGTAAAATTAAATGGATCTTCTGTGGATTTTTGAATTGGTTAATCATAACATTTTGGCATAGCAGACAGTCTGGCTGGAGCTTTTAGCCCTCCTGTCAGTGACTGTAATATAATAATAATAATTCCCAGTCACGCCAGAGTTTCATATTCATAGTTCTCCGCAGAAACTTGCTGAACTTAAAGTTTACTTTGACTTCTTTTATAGTAATTCATTTGTCAACATGCCTCAAAAAGCTGTAATTCAGTATACAGAGAACTGCAACAGCAATTTTCTTCAAAGGAAACTGATTCACTTTACCTTCAGACATTTCCAGAGGTGCAATGACGTGACATCCCTACTAAGCCTTGATATATGTATATATTATTTTTATGTATAATCAAGAGACATGAAATATTGCTTTTGAAATACGCTTCTGCTGATTCATAAGGAAAAATAAAGTAAGTATCTCAAAACCAATGTCTCTGTCTTTATAAAATGCTTGTGCCAAACCAGTGTCCCTCCTATATTAATGTACTGTGAGCTCAGGAACATTTGCCAGCCAAATTGCTCCCGGACCTTTTGCATGCTAATGTGAATAAGGAAAGGCTGGATTTACACTACAATTTCTCTCTTCCCAAAAGCACTCAGACACGAGAGAGGAGGGATTTACAGCGGCCATCAGAAAGACTGCGGTATATATGACCTGCCAGATATTGAGAAGGCAGGGCTGGTAACAATTTTTACCCTAATATATACAGTATCCTCCACAGGAGACGGTTTCAGATGTTTATAGACTTACAATGTGTAGTTGATTTTGTGCTGCAAAAACGAATCTAATTTTGATTCAAGTATTGTTTCAACACAAATCTACTTGGGACTCAAGTACACAGGTTTTTATTGGCATTTAATTATTGTTTTGATTTCGTAGAGTATAATGATATTGTTGTTAGCTTCTTATTTTACGTTGACCAAACCATATTGTGGATGGCATGTGGTTAACATGTACTATATAGCAAATAAATACACACATGTTCTAAATAAATAGCGGTTTGTATCTGATTTGAAACATATATCTAGGTATGAGTGCTGTAAGGAATCTGTTTTAAAATATCAGCCTGGCTTTTTTCTGGGGGCTGGTCTTTTGTGATTATTGGCAGGACTTCGATGCTTTGTGGTTCGAGTCACCCACGTCATCCCTAGCAACCACACAACATCCGTGCCAATGATTACAATAACTGAACCCGCCTTTGACTCGGCCTTTATTTTTCTTGTGGTGGAATGGAGCTTTTGAGTCGGCGCTACAGGAGGTGGCCTTTAATTCTGACAAATTCAGGGAACTGGGAATGTATTTTATGTCACATATCATGGCAGTGCATCTGAGCTTGTTTGCAGCTTCAGATGCCTAACCGTTCTCAACAGTAGAAAAACAACTGTTGTGTTAAAATCAGATGAGTTTGTTAAACTGAAGGCACACTGCAGTCTTTATTTAGGGGAATTTTCTGACTTTCCTAATGGATTTTTAAAAAGATTGTACTATATATGTTCTATATCTGTACTGTGTTCTGTACATTTATATATTCTTGTTATATTTATAATCACAATTTCATTGAACATGCTAACTTAGACTTAGGCTAAAACAAAGTATCTTATAATTGCATAATTCTGCTGTCTACTGGCCTGGGTTAAGACATTTGTGCTTAGACAGAGTTACCACTTCATTCCCTAACTTTTTTCTATCTCACCAACACCATCATATGAATATACACTCATAAATTAACAATGAGTCACAAAGGTATGTCTATATCAGAGTCTGTCTGCCACCAGCAGTGACTAAACTACTGTTATGACTTCTGTATTCTGTGAATGTCTGTTCATGTCCCTTTTAAAAGCGTCTGATAGAATGGGAGTGGTTTCTGTATTACTTATCTAAAGAATTGTTTATTGAGAAGAAGTAATGCAGCAATATCAAGGAATATGTGAGTTTGATATTGCTTTTAAACAACAGTTCAAACAAGAAGTATGTAAATAATTACATACTATATGTAACATACACGAGTGCATTTGCTATTTAAACAATGTGGGCGCTGGACGTGAAAACTACGTTGGGCTAAAACTAGCAAAAAACACCGGGTGTATGATAGGGCCATATGTATTAATGTCGGCATGAAACAGAAGTTGCAATAGTCTTTTCTTCCCTATTGTAACGTACACTGATCAGGCAAAACATTGTGACCACTGACAGGTGAAGTGAATAACACTGATTATCTCTTCATCACGGCACCTGTTAGTGGGTGGGATATATTAGGCAGCAAGTAAACATTTTGTCCTCAAAGTTGATGTGTTAGAAGCAGGAAAAATGAGCAAACTGAAGGATTTGAGTGAACAGTGGTGAACCGGCGACAGGGTCATGGGTGGCCAAGGCTCATTGATTCACGTGGGGAGCGAAGGCTGACCCATGTGGTCCGATCCAACAGACGAGCTACTGTAGCTCAAATTGCTCAAGAAGTTAATGCTGGTTCTGATAGAAAGGTGTCAGAATACACAGTGTATCACAGTTTGTTGTGTATGCGGCTGCATAGATGCTGACCATTCAGGGTGCCCATGCTGACCCCTGTCTACCGCCGAAAGCGCCAACAGTGGGCACGTGAGCATCAGAACTGGACCACGGAGCAATGGAAGAAGGTGGCCTGGTCTGAGGAATCAAGTTTTTTTTTTTTTTACATAACGTGGATGGCCGGGTGCGTGTGTGTCGCTGACCTGGGGAACACATGGCACCAGGATGCAATATGTGATGAAGGCAAGCCAGCGGAGGCAGATGATGCTTTGGGCAATGTTCTGCTGGGAAACCTTGGGTACTGCCATCCATGTGGAAGTTACTTTGACACGTACCACCTACCTAAGCAATGTTGCAGACCATGCACACCCTTTCATGGAAACGGTATTCCCTGGTGTCTGTAGCCTCTTTCAGCAGGATAACGCACCCTGCCACAAAGCAAAAATGGTTCAGGAATGGTTTGAGGAGCACTACAATGAGTTTGAGGTGTTGACTTGGCCTCCAAATTCCCCAGATCTCAATCCACTCAAGCATCTGTGGGATGTGCTGAACAAACAAGTCCGATCCATGGAGGCCCCACCTAGCAACTTACAGGACTTCAAGGATCTGCTGCTGACATCTTGGTGCAGATACCACAGCACACCTTCAGGGGTCTAGTGGAGTCCATGTTTCGACGGGTCAGGGCTGTTTTGGCAGCAAAAGTGGGACCAACACAATATTAGGAAGGTGGTCATAATGTTATGTCTGATCGAGTGAAATGGCTTCTTAAAAAAAAAAAAAAATGTTGGGCGGGACTTGTCCATCAGGAATTGATTGGACGGTTGTGGTTTGCTATTTGTTGATCTCATGTGAGTGACAGGTTGCGCCAGTAACAGGTCATCATAGAAGAGAAGAGAAGCTGCAAGAGGGAGGGGAAGTTATTTTAATTAAATATTATGAGGGCATAAAAAATAAAAATGTGCACTGATAAATCATTTGTAATAAATACTGCAATATTTCATAAAAAATAATAATGGTCAGTTTTGATTTTATTGTCACTTTAAGTGTTAATTTGTTTGGAGCCTTGTATATCACATGCAAGAAAAAACAATTGTGGCCACAAATTAAGAAATTCTTCCCACTAACTATTGTTTCATTCCCATGTTTTAGTTAAATCATGGCCATGTTGTACTAATTCATTCTGTATGAAGGAAAAAAATTATAAAGTCATGGGAATAAATTCATAAATTTTTATGACCACAATATTCTTTTTTTTTCCTTGTGTAGTGTACTCTGTAAATTCAAACATGTCACATTAAAACTAGCAACGCTGTCTCAATCTGTTTCTGAGTAATTTGGAAGCAGCATGATTGTATGATATTGATATAACAGTTCAAAAAGATAGTGTTTGTTTGTCCCAAACAAAGCCACAGCAGAACCGTTGCAACACACAGTAGAGTTTTTGAACAGATTGTTTGAGTGAGTGATTCAATGACTCATTCACAAAGACAGTCAGCTGAATGATTAATGAATTGTTTGAATTAATGATTAACTTGCTCACTCATAATGCAATAACATGTCGGCCCCTACTGGCATAAAGATATAACCTGCATAAACAGTCACTGAAAAATCCTCACTACTAATGTATTCAGTCAAATTGGGACCGGCTCATTGTAATAGCCAATAGCATTTAGTTTAAGGCACACCACTAAACCATGATTTGTTATTTCCTATTTCTAGTCAGTGACAGGTGATATTGCAGAGGGGGCATTCTCTATTTCTCCCCAAAGAGAAAGACTTTAAATATGCATACTGTATCTGCTAAAAGTTCTTTTAGGAACAAACTAGACTATAGATTAACTAACAGGCATAAAACTCCAGTTTATGGGGTCTTTAACTCTGCTTCACTGTTGTGCCTAACAATGCCCCTTAACCATGGTAAAATCACAGTAACGCACACTCTCAAGGGGCTTATTATTTTATCATACAGTAGTAGCTTTTTTTTTTTTCTTTTTTTTTTTTCTTTTCACTTCTGCTATGCCCTTGGGTCTTGACCTATTTTCCATCAGTTAGTTACTATAACTAGTTGGAAAAATACTGCACTAATCAGTGGTCCAAAATGCAATCTCGTAAAGTGTTCATCTTGCTGAATTCTGGTAATTCACACCTGCTTCCTGATTATTAGGGGAAATTCCAGACAAATGTGGGCTAGTCTTGTAGTCAGTTCTGCTTTGATGGTAAAAATAAACAAAAAGAACACCTTTTGGCAGTGAAGTATTATATTGTTGTACATCTAACCTGGCCTTTGAGGACTCAAAACATAGTGATGCATATTTTTATCTAAAGCAAATATGATATGAGGCCCATTCATTTAAATCATGCTGTTAGAGTAAGTTTAAGGCTGTTTGTTATATGATAAAATACAGAATTCAAGGTGATTTATGAACAGTTTGGGATTCCACCTTTCAATTACCCAATCCATGACTAATAATGACTGTAATATGGTTGTTATCTATAAAGCAGAGATACTAATAACTCATATTTGTGCGCCAAAAAGAAGATTTAGCATCTCATACATTGTGTTTTTTGAAGTTAAGCTGTATTTCTTCACAGCAAAGTCTTAACAGATACATTTTTCTTGTGCTCACATGTTGTCCACCCAGCAAAAGTACTGTCATATGCTTATATCAGCACTCCAAAGTTCACATCATGACCTTTAGAGACCACAGCCAGCAGTGCCTTGACCTCGTTCTCCCGAGACCATGTTTCTGAAACTGTGGATCCGTCACTGTTTGCTCCAGGGCCTCAGGCAGTGACTGATCCAATATGATGGTCTGTAGATGCCCCAGGATAAAGAGTGTGACCTTTGGCATGATGACCTTAAACAAGACTCATTGTTTCCTAAAGCTCTTTGGAGAAAACATGAGTACTGTAGCTATATACACTCACTGCCACTTTATTAGGTACACCTTTTCAACTGCTCATTAAGGCAAATATATAATCAGCCAATCAAATTGCAGCAAATCAAGGCATGTAGACATGATCTAGACAATCTGAAGTTCAAAATAAGTATCAGAATGGGGAAGGTTATTCAAGTGACTATGAACATGGCAAGGTTGTTGGCGCCAGACGGGCTGGTCCGACACTATTTCAGAAATTGCTGATCTACTGTGATTTTCACGCACAACCATCTCTAGGGTTTACAGGGAATGGTCAGAAAAAGAGAAAACAGCCAGTGAGTGGCAGTTCTCTGGGAAAAATGCCTTGTTGATGTCAGAGGTCAGAGGAGAATGGTCAGACTGGTTTCAGCTGATTGAAAGGCAACAGTAACTCAAATACTCACTTGTTACAACCGAGGTCTGCAGAAGAGCATCTCTGAACTCACAACATGTCAAACCTTGAAGCAGCAGAAGATCACACCGGTGCAACTCCTGTCAGCAAAGAACATGAAACTAAGGCTACAATTCACACGGGCTCACCAAAATTAGACAACAGAAGATTGAAAAACGTGATTCATCAGACCAGGCCACCTTCTTCCATTGCTCTGTGGTCACTGTTGCCGCTTTCGGCAGTGGACAGGGGTCAGCATGAGCACTCTGACTGGTGTGCGGCTATGCAGCCCCATACACAACAAACTGCGATGCACTGTGTATTCTGACACCTTTCTATCAGAACCAGCATTAACTTCTTGAGCAATTTGAGCTACAGTAGCTCGTCTGTTGGATCTGACCACACAGGCCAGCCTTCGCTCCCCATGTGCATCAATGAGCCTTGACCGCCCATGACCCTGTCGCCGGTTCACCACCGTTCCTTCCTTGGACCACTTTTAATAGATACTGACCACTGCAGACCGGGAACACCCCACGAGAGCTGCAGTTTTGGAGATGCTCTGACCCAGTCGTCTAGCCATCACAATTTGGCCCTTGTCTAACTCGCTCAAATCCTTGCGCTTGCCCATTTTTCCTGCTTCTAACACAACAACTTTGAAGACAAAATGTTCACTTGCTGCCTTATATATCCCACCCACTAACAGGTGCCATGATGAAGAGATAATCAGTGTTATATATATATTCTGAAAGATCATGTGACAATGAAGACTGAGGTAATGACTGCTGGGTAAGTAATACTGCATTATTTTGATCCAATAATTATTTTTAAAGTACATATGTTGTGCCTGACTCTTGTGAAAAACTGTACTTGTGCATAATTCAATTTTCTACAATATCTGAATCTGAATGCAATGTGAAATTGGAGCGCTATTGTGCTGATGGTCTGAGATTACAGTTTGACCCAAAAATGTAGTTAGATTTACAGATTGGCTCTGGGTTCCTATCATCAGGAGGTCTGCAGGAAAGAACTGCCAGAGTTTATTACTTCCCCACGACCCAGATAAAAGACCTGTTGCCCTCACAAGCACAGCTACAGGAAAAGTTTGTTAAAATGATATATAAATATTGATTATTTCAGACTGATTTCTAAAAAATAAAATCATTTTTTATTAGAAGGAAAACGCGAATTAGTCCTGGCAGGAATGACGGTATTATATGGACAGATTTTATTATTATTATTTTTTTTTTTTCAAAGATTTTATCTGTAAATAAAATACAGTCGGGCTTCATCTTTCAAAGCATATTTCCTGTGTGCCTTTAAGCAGGTACTCATGCACAGATAACAAACGCTGAATAACATAGAAGAGCCCTCATATATCTGGTGCTCTTTATAGGTAAAGCAGGAAGGTCACAAACAGATATATTTTTTCTTTTACTATGGAAAGCTCCACAGTGTGTAGGTTGTTCTGGAGTGTGTTAGCTAATTAACAGAACTGAGTCAATGATTCTTGTGTTTACTCTGTTCTGCAGCTCTGACATATGAACACTTAAGACTCAGACTTAATGAGTGTTAACTTGAGATCAAGAGATGAGTTGTAATCTCTAAATATTTATGTTCAAAATAACAGCCATAACAGGGTAATGTGGGTCAATATAAAGACATTTTGTATTATTATTATTATTATTATTTGTACTTATTAGTTCTTACTAATTGTCCATTTCAAAGACTATAGAATAACACAAGATGCCTCACTCGTATTGTTTTCAATGGGAGAAAGTGCAACGTGCAATTTGGTGGAATAAGTCCCGCCTTCTAAATAAGAGTCAGTCGCTGATTGGTAAAGTCATTGCGTCACTGCAGCGGCCGTTAGAATCACTGGTTCCTATAGAAACAGTCAGGTGCGCAGCTCAGAAATGAGACACGAGATGCGCACTTAGGACTGCGCATGCGCATTAGCTTGATCAAGCCTGAACAAAACGTTTCAAAGATGGCCGCCGAGTGAAATGACTTGTCTTAAAGGGACTTAAAGTGAAATAGTATTTTGTTTTAAATTTCTGTTTGGTTTTAGTTAGTTTTCAGTGCATAAATAATGTGTTAATTGCTTGTTTATTTGAAAATTAATATTTTTAGCATTAGTTTTAGTGGTTTTGGTGTTCTAGTTTTTTTATCTGAGTTTTATTATAGATTTATTAATATTTTAATATTTAGGTTTAATTTTTGTATTTTTAGTTTTAGCCATTTGTGCTTTTTCATTTTATTGCTATTTAGGTTTAATTTATTTTTATTTTAGTTTTATTTATTTTAAGTTTATATTTATTTCCAGTTAATAATTTAGTGCTTCTACTACATGCAACATTTCTAATTTTCATTTAGTTTAAATTTTTCAACTATTTTAACTAACTGTTTTATTTCAGCTTTATTTCAATTAACAAATGTTTTAATAGTTTCAATTTTTGTTAATGATAATAATCATGTAACACAACAAAATGTATCAGAAACTCTGCCACACTGATATAATAACCAATAATACCATACACTTTAAATAAAAGTTTAATGTTAAATTCATGCCAATACAGCTGCAGTACTTTACTCGTACACTAAATTTGCTATACTGTACATATGTTATAAATATATTGTAACTACACTACACTGGCATTTATGAATCAGCATCACGTAGTGGATCAGCTCTGATCCTATGTCAGATGGCCCACGCTGAAGAACAACTAGTCTCTGGATTTGCTAAAGTTTGGATGGTTAATTACATAGAATGTTTGGAATATATTCAAGAGTTTTGCTTGAGGCAGTTTGGATCGTGAAATGGATTCCTTTTTTGTTGTCTTTGGATCGTTTCACGGAGACAGCTGCCAATATTTGCTGTCACCACTTTGTGCTTCATGGATTATTGTTATGATTTCAGATTTAACCTACAGTTGAACATCACATACAACTGTGGTGGTTTGTGTTACCTATCTGATTACTAAATCAGACCATCTAGCATTGATAAAAAAGGAAACTAATGTATTTTTTATCTGTAATTCCATGTCATTTTTATTTGTAATGAACAATTGTAGTTTCTCCTCGTCAAAATGGCAACATAAGTAACAGAGACTGTAAATTCCAATATTTTCAGCATTCAATTAGACAGAAGCTGTACGTGCATGACTGAGAATAGCTGTCCAAGTGCATTCCCGAGATGGCCACTAAATGAACTCACTAGAAGGGGACTTTGATGATGTTTATGTCTAGAAGTGCTTCCTGCATGGCCTGGCGGGGAGCGGAGAAGATAAAAATAGATGACAAAATGGTACCTTGCTATACTGCTAAAGCTTTAAATTTCTTTCAAAGTGATACAAATAAGATCATTCTTAAGCCAAGAACATCCCAAGATATTAACTCAAAGCAGAGATTGAGCCATTTAGGCACAGAGATGTGGATAATTTAGATAAACACACAAACAAGAATTCAGTGTACAGCAACATGCTCTTATCAGTAGCTCATGTCACTCAATCAAGAGTCTATTTTAATCTGAATAGTAGAGACATCAAGGGATGATTGGAAAAAAAGATGAGGAAGGAAATTTAAATAACAAAGTAGGATACACAAAGAGTAAAAATCAATGAGTTCAGTAGGAGAATTGCTATTCCTAACAGGATCACAGCATCCTGCTGCACACCAGGCATGATGAGGCAACTAACGTGAACATCGAGAGGTATTGAGGAAGCTAGCATGCAAAGCTACAATTTACTCATTCTTTAGTCTAGCTACTTATTATATGACAAGCTAACAAAAAGTAGCTGACAAATTTATTTTTGCATTCAGTATTTATTTGTCACAAAAAAAAAGTATATTATGGTGAACTATTTTTGTTTTGTTTTTGCGCACAAAAAGTATTCTTTTCACTTAATAACATTAAGGCTGAACCACTGCAGTCATGTTGACTATATTTTAACAATGTTTTTACTACTTTTCTGGACATTAAATGTGGTAATTTCATTGCTTTCAATGGAGGATACAAAAACCTCTTAGATTTCATCAAAATATCTTAACTTGTGTTCTGAAGATGAACGAAGGTCTTACGGGTTTGAAACGACATGAGGGTGAGTAATTAATGACAGGGTGAACTTGGGTGAACTAACCCTTTAAGGCCTTTAAGCACATGTGTAAAAAGGTATTATATTTTAATTAGCAAACCTGTAACAATCTCGATCATAAATGGAAAAGAGCATTTTCAGCAAATACAGAATTTATCATAAGAAATATATAGTTTTTAATGCTTTTTAACAGTTAGCGAGATTGAGCCAGAAACCTAGGAGTAGTTGACCAAAGTTAGTTTTCGAAATAATCTCCAATATTTAATGAACTATTCGATGGACAGCGGTGGTCCTAGAGGCAAAGTTGATCTGAATATGGAATTCTACCATGTGGTAAGAATGTCATGGGCATGTGCAAAAAATACTTTTATGCATGTGAAAAACACGAAGACGCCCCCGGTGGCCAAATTCTTTCGAATTTCTGACAGGCCTCTAGGGCAGTGAGTCAAACAGGCCCAGCGAGTTTCGTTCCGGTCAGCCTGCGTTAACCTTGTCTGATAGCTGCTCAGACTTTGTCTGATAGCTGCTCAAACTTCAATGGCCGATGGCAGACATTTTTTGAGATACATCAGTGTCCTCAGACAAAGACACTACATGTCAATTTCAAGTCAATTGGACTGACGGTGAAGTAGTTATTTTCATGTTTTTTTTTCCCTGTTATAACACCACCAAGTGGCCAGTTGCCACGTCCTTTTTCACGCGACCACAGAATGAGCTCTTACATAGGTGTGCTGAGTTTGATGAACATATCTCATTCCGTTCACAAGTTATAGCTTTTTTAGTAAAAGTGGCTCCACCCACTTCGAACGTTTTGGCGGCCCTTAAGGACCATGAATTGTAATTTCAACTTCTTCTTTTTTTAAATTATTGACAGTCAGACTCTAGAGAGTCTTGCTGCACTGGTTTGGTTCCAATCAGGCCAAAAACCTACGACTAGTTCGCAAAAGAAGGTTTTTATAAAAAAAAAAAAAATACAAAAATACAAAAAATACCTGGAAATTTTGGCAGAATGATGAGCAAATGCATTTTGTCCGCCTTGAGCCAATGATTCTAACGATACAAGACACGGTTCAGGAGTTATGAGCCATTTCGTACTTTTGACCGCTGTAGCGCCCCTGTCAGGCCGATTGGGGCGAGCCTTGGTTACGTTGTAGATGGTGTGAGTATTACCAGCCCTCAAAGTTTCAAGTCTCTACAATTTACGGTTTGGTCTGCCTGATCACTTTTAGGGGAGAATGCTGATTTTTGGAAATTTTAACAGTTACAATATGGTTTCAGCGCTACATGCTTGAACCTCTAATTAAAAGGTTCGTTGGAATTAAACATTGACCTAGTCTCCATATGCAACTAAAATACACAAACAAAATAAATAAGTAATACTCAAAAGTATGATACACCACAGTAATCTACACCACAGTAAATAAAATTAAATGTCAATTGCAATGTTATTTCTTTTAATGTGAATTTGTAAAAGGTGAAAATTCTACTAATGAAAGAATTATGAAAATTCTACTGTGGATTGGTGGAAATAGTTTTGGCTGTTTTCAAAATAATATTTTGATATACTCTTCTGTGTTATTTAGTCACATTAGACTTGGCGTTGTGGTCAGAAGCTTGACATTCTACTTCAGACTCACTCTCTCCTTCAAAGCTCTTCTCCCATCGTTTTCTATTCTGGTGTCCAATAAATGAGCAAGCTGCCAGAGAATGGTCAGGACTGTCCATAGATGTGTGTGTGTGTGTGTCCTTGGCAGCATTTAGATGGTGAAATGTGGAGCTGGTGTCTGGTTATTATTCAGGAAGGCTGCTGACTCTCTCTGCCCACTCCTGACTCAGTAGCAGCCAGACTCAGCCTCCATCATCCCTGCCTCTCAGCCAGCTGCTGTAATCCTCATAGAGTCCACTGCACACTTTCACATGCATATGAAGCCACTCCTCGACCCACAGGGATGGAAGTGGAAATTGCTGTTAGTGTCACCAAACGGAGCTGTAAAAATTATAATTGTTTCACTATATATAGTCAATAGTAGTGTATATATATTTAGTAGTGGCCAAAAGTGATGTCCAGTCTAGGACAATTGACATCTTTACCCTTTATTCAAATTATTAAAAATGTGTTTGTATATGTAAGCATATTGCGTAGTTGTGCTTGGAGTCAACTGTTTTATTTGTAATAACACAATGAACCATGCCAAAATGTGCATTTTTCATAGCCTGTAGCTATAGTGGTGTGTTTAGTGTTTTGTTCTTCTCTCATATTTAAAATATTTAAAAATGTACAATATGTTTTTCTCATATTTTGATGGTTCAAACAAATCTCCAAACCAACCTCCTCCTTTTGGCTACTACTGTATAATTGTCAGAATTATGTTTATTTCTGTTAGTTTCATTGTGTTTTAGTTTGGTCTTGTTCTGTCTGCCTGTGTCCTCGTCATAGGCTGTGTCCGAAAGCTTAAAAATGCGGACTTTGGAGGATGTATTCCAATGTAGAAAAGCATCAAGGCACATCAGAATCCAATGTTAGCTTTACTTCCTGATACCTTCATCTGACTGATTTTTGAAGGCAGCATAAATGTATCCTCCACTGCCTGTGATATCCCACAATCCTGTGCATTCCATTTCGTGACAGTTGAGCTAGAAAATAAATATGGCATCTGAAAGTAGTTGCTGGTCGTCAGTTTGTTTGTAAATGTACGTTTTTGACCAGCTTTTTCCACTTCTCATGTCATATAAAGAAAAAATACTATTATAGTAATTAACCATTCACTTAGGTATCACCAAAGCTTGCTCAAAGCTTGAGGCAACAAGTCAGCTGCCTAAATTTTCAGACACAGTCATAGTTACCTTGGTTACTGATTTGAGTTTCTCACCTGTTCCCTATTCCATTGATTTCCAAAGCTTTCTGTTCTCACAGTTCTTGGTTCAGTGTTGCCGTTGTATTAAGTGGTTGTGTTCTGTGCTTATTGCTTGTGACCTTCTACGTGTTCCCTGTTGGATTTTGTGGTTCAAGTCTGTTTGGTTGCATTCTCTATTGTCATGCGATTATTGCAACCTGTTGCTGACAGTAATATAATGCAATACAAATTTTCTAAAAATATATACAACTGTTCAAAATGCATATATACACCGATCAGGCATAACATTATGACCACCTTTCTTATATTGTGTTGGTCCCCCTTTTGCTGCCAAAACAGCCCTGACCCATCGAGGCATGGACTCCACTAGACCCCTGAAGGTGTGCTGTGGTATCTGGCACCAAGATGTTAGCAGCAGATCCTTTAAGTCCTCTAAGTTGCGAGGTGGGGCCTCCATGGATCCGACTTGTTTGTTCAGCAAATCCCACAGATGCTCGATTGGAATGAGATCTGGGGAGGCCAAGTCAACACCTCAAACTCGTTGTGATCCTCAAACCATTCCTGAACCATTTTTGCTTTGTGGCAGGGCGCATTATCCTGCTGAAAGAGGCCACAGACACCAGGGAATACCGCTTCCATGAAAGGGTGTACATGGTCTGCAACAATGCTTAGGTAGGTGGTACATGTCAAAGTAACATCCACATGGATGGCAGGACCCAAGGTTTCCCAGCAGAACATTGCCTAAAGCATCACGCTGCCTCCGCCGGCTTGTCTTCTTCCTATAGTGTATCCTAGTGCCATGTGTTCCACAGGTATGCGATGCACACGCACCCCCCATCCACGTGATGTAAAAGAAAACGTGATTCATCAGACCAGGCCATCTTCTTCCGATGCTCCGCGGTCCAGTTCTGATGCTCACGTGCCCACTGTTGGCGCTTTCGGCGGTGGACGGGGGTCAGCATGGGTACCCTGACTGGTTAGCAGCTATGCGGGCTCCATACACAGCAAACTGCGATGCACTGTGTATTCTGACACCTTTCTATCAGAACCAGCATTAACTTCTTGAGCAATTTGAGCTACAGTAGCTCGTCTGTTGGATCAGACCACACGGGGCAGCCTTCGCTCCCCACATGCCACCCATGACCCTGTCACCGGTTCACCACTGTTTCTTCCTTTGACCACTTTTGACAGATACTGACCACTGCAGACCGGGAACACCCCACAAGAGCTGCAGTTTTAGAGTTGCTCTGACCCAGTCATCTAGCCATCACAATTTGGCCCTTGTCAAACTTGCTCAAATCCTTACGCTTGCCCATTTTTCCTGCTTCTAACACATCAACTTTGAGGACAAAATGTTCACTTGCTGCCTAATATATGCCACCCACTAACAGGTTCCGTGATCAAGAGATAATCAGTGTTATTCACTTCACCTGTCAGTGGTCATAATGTTATGCCTGATCGGTATATTTACAGTATATATATAGTTTTTTTTTTTTTTTTACTTCAATTATTCGTAGTGAAATTATTTTGGACTGGATATTTTAGCATTAAACACATTTTTATGTGATTTTCAGTGACTTGGCAGCATATTGTGAAGGAAAAGAAAAATCAATCTTGTCTTCTCCGTGAGGTCCTCCCATTCCTTTATTGCACCGACACTCAATCATAGTCAGTGTTTTCAGAAATATATTTCAATTTGCGCCCCTTGCTGCTGGAGTGAAAGTTCTCCATCTACTGACACGACACCTTCTCTATTTTCAACACTACACCTTCTGTCTCCCTTCACTCTCTTTTACAACCACCAAACCACATCAGGTCTCCCATTCTCATGCGCACGCATGAGGAATCGTATGATCCTGTGCAGGAAATGGATTCGAATTTTGTTTTCTTTAACATAAGGCACAAAGCTAGCAGAAGACTGGAGTGGATACAGGGAAAGAATAGAGAGGCTTGGATTACTGACTCCTCGCTCTAACAGATGGCTGAGACTCTCTATAGTTTTGCTTCTACCGCACCTAAAAAAGAGGCCACATCTGGTCAACCCTCTCTCTTTCCTCCTCTGCCAAAACACAACCGCAGATGTAACGGTGTATATACCTGACAACCTCAACTGATGCAACAGTAGTGCAAGGAGCTGAATGAAAACAATGATTGCCAGGGCTTCAATTAAAACCATCTCTCTTTCCTCTATATTTACTGAGGTACTGTAGGCAGGAAACATTTTTACATTTTAAATAAAACCTTAAAGCAAAATGAAGTGTTGGGGGTAACGCATTACTAGTAACATAAGTTACGTAATCAGATTACTTTTTTAAGTAACGAGTAAAGTAATGCATTACTTTTAAATTTACAATAAAATATCTGAGTTACTTTTTCAAATAAGTAACGCAAGTTACTTTGTTTTCCCATTTATTGACTGACACCTCTCGGGGGGTATTTCAGAAAGCAGGTTATTTGATTTACTTGGGTAAGCTTACTCAGATTAAGCTCATAACCTTAACTTTCGTTTTCAAAAACATCGTAAGCCGAACAGGTAAACTCAGTCTGCTTTCACTGCCTCATTAGGGCCCGAGCACCGATGTCACTTTGCCCACGTGTCAGAAGTGGTGAAAATTTACGTCTGATATCGGTTTCAGAATTAGGTGTATCAAAATGGCTCAATAGCGCCACCCACAAAATTTCAATTAAGCACCCTTCGCACTACATTTCACGTACTGGTATGAAATTCGGTAGACATATGTAACAGCCCAATACCTACAAAAAAAGTCCCCGGGTGCAAAATCTGAAAACCCAACAGGAAGTGAAATATTTTGAGTTTTCTCTGGAAAATTTGTGCAGTTTTTGCCATTTCCACACATTGTACTTTAACAAACTCCTCCTAGAGCTTTAATCAGATCAACATCATATTTGGTCAGCGTAATCTTAAGGCCTTTGCGATGTTAAAGGAACACTCCACTTTTTTTGAAAATAGGCTCATTTTCCAACTCCCCTAGAGTTAAACAGTTGAGTTTTACCAATTTCGAATCCATTCAGCCGATATCCGGGTCTGGCGGTACCACTTTTAGCATAGCTTAGCGTAGTTCATTGAATCTGATTAGACCATTAGCATCTCGCTAAGTGCGCCTGCTGCACCCATGGTACGGCAGCAAAGTTCCTTGATTATTACGCAGGAATGAGAGTATAGTTCCTAGCCATATCAGCCTAGAAAATCGCAACTTTTCATTTTCCGTCGGTCTTAGTACACGATGTAACTACAGAAGAGTTAAGTTTTAAATAAGAAAAATATCAAAACTCTTTGGTCATTTTTGAGCGAGATGCTAACGGTCTAATCAGATTCAATGAACTATGCTAAGCTATGCTAAAAGTGGTACCGCCAGACCCGGAGATTGGCTGAATGGATTCAAAAACGGTAAAATTCAACTGTTTAACTGTAGGGGAATTGGAAAATGAGCCCACTTTCAAAAAAAGTGGAGTGTTCCTTTAAATTGCGAAGATCTAGAGTTTTCGCTGAAGGGCGTGTCCGTGGCGGCCTGACCATGTTTGATGTTTCGCCATGAAACAGGAAGTTGTTGTAACTCGGGCATACAATGTCCGATCTGCCCCAAACTTCACATGATTTATTACAGTCCTGGCCTGAAGACATCTACATGCCAGTATTCAGTTACAGTCATAGCACCTGTGGGTAACAGGAAATGACTTGTTTTACACTGTGATTAACTCCTCATAGAGATTAAATCAGATTAACACCATAAATTGTCAGTCTAATCTTAAGGCCTTAGTGATGTTAAGTTGTGATGATTTAGAGTTTTCGTTGAAGGGCGTGTCTGTGGCAGCCTGACATATTCTGATGTTTTGCCATGAAAGAAGAAGCTGTTGTAACTCAGGCATACAATGGCTGAATCCCAAATTACACCCTAAACCCTCACGGTCATCTTCCGAGTCTGCACTTTCGTGACATAATGCCGCTTTGACTGCCGGGTATAGTTCTCTGCGTAGCTTGCTAACTTGCGGGCTCAACTGAAGTGCGCATCGAGGGCGCATAGCAGCCACAAAGGGGGCGCTCACAAGAACCCTTCTGAAACCTAAAATGATAAATGGGACACCCTACGGTCTTCGTGGACTTAACGGACATGCGTATGCGGCAGCCATTGTAAGTCCACAAGACCGAAAGTGCATAGAAGTGTGCCATTTGGGATTCAGCCAATGCCCGATGTGCCCCAAACTTTACATGTGTGATAAGATTCCTGGCCTAAAGACATTTATATGCCAATATTCAATTAGTCATAGCGCCACCTGCTGGCAACAGGAAATGCATGCTTTACACTGTAATTCACTCCCAGAAACACATTTCAATATGCCATGAAGTACCAAACATAGTAGAAACACGTTAAATAATGCAACACTTGGCTAAGTGCTAATGTATGCGATTAACGCCACGAAACAGGAAGTTGTTGTAACTCAGGCATACAATGTCCGATCTGCTCCAAACTTCACATGTTTGGTAATGGTCCTGGCCTAAAGACATCTTCATGGCAATATTCAGTTACAGTCAAAGCACCACCTGTTGGCAGCAGGAAGTGTGGCACTTTGAAATGACTTTGCCATATTTCTCCTGTATTTACTCGCTTACATGTCGCCCACTGTTCACTGTTTTCCAAAGGCCAGATGGTGGCGGGGAGCCCGGGTGAGAGGGCCCTTTCATCGCTGCTTGCAGCTTTAATTGTGTTTAAAATCACACTCTTGTGAACTATTCTAACTTTTCAGGGATTTTTTTTTTTTTTTTTTTTTTTTTTCGTTGGAAGCTTGGTGGTGGTGATATTGAAGTTGGGCGACTGTGGTGTAGTTCTTTAATAGCAGGCCTGGACAAACTCGGTCCTGGAGGGCCACTGCCCTGCAGAGTTTAGCTCCAACCCTAATCAAACACACCAGAACCAGCTATTCAATGCCTTCAGGATTACTAGAGCTACAGACAGGTGAGTTTTACCAGTGTTAGAGCTAAACAGTTTTTCCAGCTATAAAGTTGGATTTATCTGATCTTTTTAATGTCAGATGAAAGTTGCTTTACATGATTATACAAATAAAACCTAAAAGTAACCACTATAGAGCATGTTGTATAAATTATGGTTGCTAAAAATGGTTATGGTTACTAGATCCTCTTTAAAGTATGAAAATAGTAATTTAGCCCTGGTCAGTTTTTTTCTTCTCTCACAAGTACAATGTGAGAAAGTTGAGAGAGCTTAGCAATATCATGAGAAAAGGGTCATTCTAAGAACTGTTAAAGTCAGTCTCTATGATGGTATTAAGATACCATCATGTTTTTAAGGGTTCTGAACTGAATCTGACTCTTGCACTTGTGAACAGTGAAGGAGTAAAGGAAGACCATGTTATCACTGAGGGCCATCTAATTGGAGGGTCTGCGAATGCTTGGAGTGGTTAGACATGAGATTGCATTCAGCTGGCAGCCTCCAATCAGTGCACTCATTTGCATGAGCAATGTGTCAT
The DNA here is from genome assembly GCF_019924925.1 of Ctenopharyngodon idella. Lineage (NCBI taxonomy): Eukaryota > Metazoa > Chordata > Actinopteri > Cypriniformes > Xenocyprididae > Ctenopharyngodon > Ctenopharyngodon idella. The sequence goes on along the minus strand of NC_067239.1, from coordinate 6,743,386 downwards.
TTCTGATGCCATTTCACAGATGTTTTAACAGATTATGAGTGTAGAATGAAAAGGAATTTTACTGCGGCTTCCTGAGGTATCGTACACAACATCTGTGTTTTTGAAGCAATATATTCTAATAAATAGCAGGGATATTCACTCTTTAGAGTTTTTGACATGACGTATAAGAGGAATTTAATGTTGCACATTTCAATATCATAACTACATACTGAACCTACATGTTCAGAATCTTTAAAAGCAGTAGGAATCACCTTAAGAATGTATCCCTTTTAAAGTTTATTATAATGAAGTTTTTGCTTACTAGGACTAGGTATTACAATCCCTTACAATTCAGCACAGCATTGGCCTTGAATAATTCAGCACCACCACAGTCCACTTTGAAGAAGTCTTCAAGATCTTTACACCATTATGACACATCGTCAATTGTGTACCATCCGTCTCATTGGATCTTTCAGTCTTTTATCACAAGACACCCTCAACAGTCCTCCTATGAGTCCACACTTTTGTGACATAACTACGCTTTGACTGTTGAGAAGAAGTCTGCTGCTGATCTAGCTTCAGTGCGGGTTCGGCAAAAGTGCACATCGAGGTTACAAATTGGCCGCAAATGGGGTACTCGCGAGCACCTTTCTGAAACCTAAAATGACAAATGGGACCTATGGTCTCTTCGAATTCATGATCATGGCCATTTTCAGTCCACAAGAGTGTAAGTGCATATGAATTGTGCCATTTTGGACAGGGCAATTGACTCATTCAAACAATTCTTTTAAACACCCTGAATTATTGAGGAGTGAAACAAGTTGCAGTCCATACGAATGAGTCATTGAATTATTCATTGAACCAATTCATTCAAAAATGCTCATTCATTCAGGAACTAAAACAAGCAATTGTCACTGAATCATTCACTCTCGATTTGTTCAAAGACATTGAATCATGCTTCAGGTTGAATTCTGGAATGTAAAAAAAAGCCATTTGATTTGAACTGATGTTATAAGACAGTTTCATATTTTCTGTTTTTATGCATTTTGTGGTTTTCTTTCTTGCTAAAGTCCTTTCTTGGTAAACATGCCATTCTTACTCATCTGAGGTTTGAAAACCTCATCTCACATTCCAGGGTTTACTGTCTAAACCTCAACTAACCCACAATATAGACAATGGGTGGTGTAGGCACAAACTGTCAAACTGTCTCACGTAAACAAATAAAAGTAAATCTTTCCTCTTCAAATATATTCTTTTGAAGTGAGGATCAGCTCCTGAAGCTTGACTACAGTGACATGATTTCACTTCTGAGCAGTTCCTGCACTGACAATTAAGATTTAATATGAGAGATTTTCCCCATATGCTCCGCTGATCAGCATTAGTCACATTCTCCTTGATAGAAAAGATCTGAACGCTTATGTTGTTCAATCTTGGCACTGCCTGGCACCATGTCTCTTTACTCTGTTAATATTTCCTTTGGCACAAAGTAAAGTTCACACTCACTTTAGCATATATTTTACAATTATTTTGTTTAATGTATTTCATTTAAACGGTAAAGTTTAAAGAGTTCATCATTCAGAAATTGTCTGTGGTGGATATATCCTGGATAACTTGATCCTATATAGTTTTTAATTTATAAGAAACAAATATAGGAATTATGATAGAGTCTTTGGTGGTTCTGAAGGAGTGGTTGGCATATGTATGTGATTCAACAGCCTACAAATCTCTTTAACAATCACGACGCAAGAACTTCTAATGCAAATGGTCTCATTTGGAGTTTCAACAGCACGGCGGTGCCCATATAACCACAAGCATGGGGCTCATTATTTTACATAAAATCCAGAGATGATGCCACACTTTCCAGCCTTACCTCAGTTCCAACACGTGGAACAAGAATGCAGCCCCAACATCAGTGTGAGGAACTGTCACCTTGGAAACATGGTATCGGTGCATTTGACTCTAAATCCTCAAATAGATTGAAGGTGTGTCATCTTTGGTTTTGTAACCCCATGGAAAATTAATGAGGTCACAGTCAGCTCTAACAAGCACAAGAAGTGATATCATCTATGGTTTTAATTTCCACGGTTGCTAGTAAACAGAAAACAAAATAAGTAGAGGTATGTTTAGATAGATAGATAGATAGATAGATAGATGGGTCAGGGCTGTTTTGACAGCAAATGGGAACCAACACAATATTAGGAAAGTGGTCATAATGTAATGCCTGATCGGTGTATATACTAAATAATATAAATATTAATAAATAAAAATACATTTGAAAAAGTCTAAAAGGAAAGGCTAAAATGCCATTCTATGACCTCTGCCTCTGAACTGTATCCAGCAGTTAAGCCCTGGCAAAGACATCCTTGTTTTATTAGTGCTCAGCTTGTCTTTTTCTCGGGAAACCCCAGCTTATAGGTTCTATTTATCACTGCAGCATGTGACAGCCCAGGAAACCTGAGCTTGTTGAACTGAAGTTCCATGAACACATAGACACATATGCTTTATAAAGCGGGTTTGGTTGGTGCTCTAGAATGTGGCCGTTTGGCCAAGACGAAAGGCAACACTGAAGCCTGCATTTTGTCCTCCTAATGCCCTGTTGTGCCATGATTTACTCTCCGCTGTGTTTGGGAAAAAGATCTGTGTTTTTCTTCATCAGCACTGCCTCAGATTTGCCTAATTCTGTTTGCCCTCCTGTTGAGCAGTTGGGTGAGCAAAGCCAGCTGGGCACCACTCGCCTCGGCCTGCTTCTCTGACTGACAGATGTTCAAATATCAGCGCAATGCAGACACTTCTCAGCATTCTTCCCATTAGTCATTCCACCAGTAGATATATTTCAGATATATTTCCACTTAGTTGAAAAATATCACAGCATGATCTAAGCATTTTTATCTTTTGAAGCAACCTTGAACTTTCTAGAAATATGCAATCTACAGAGAATTTTATTTAAAACCCTTTTATTGTAAAAAAAAAAAAAAAAGAAAAGAAAAAAGAAGTCTATCTCTCTGTCTATCTATCAATCTACAGTATCTATCTGTCTATCTATCTATCTATCTATCTATCTATCTATCTATCTATCTATCTATCATTTTGTGTTTTTGGATCAGCATGACTTCTTTACTTGGTAACACTTTACATAATATTTTAAATACATATTAAAGTTATAATAAACACACACTTTGAAATGAATAAAAAAGTATATTCATATTCAATATTTTCTCTTTGTCTGTGAACATTGGGTCATTTCACCTAATTAAAATTAATATAAAGCTATCATATAGTGTTTGAGCTATATTTGTAAGTATTTGGACAAACATAAACTGTTAACCTGTTTACATTCACTGACCCGACCTCGGGCTTGACGTCTCTTTACATTTACTATATAGAATACTGTATAGTAAGTACATTGAAAGTTCTAAGGGTTTAGTGTCATTCTACGGTGTCTGTTTTTACGATATAGATGCTCCAGCAACAGTAATATTGTAATTTGTGTTGGCAGTGTAAATGACAACATGCAAAATCAAAAGGGACTTCATACCTTTGTTATGAAATAGCGATTGTGAGATGAATCTAATCTGTCACACTTGGGTAAAAAGTCCATGACAAGTGCCCATTGATAAACATCCAAAAGCATTTTTGTCCACAAAAGCATTAAATCCATTAAATATTTATATATTGTCCATAGTTTATGTCAGATTTCACCTGAATGATCTGCTCTCCATCATCGTTCTTCAAGAAATTATGGAATCTGAGCACCGTTTATGTTGTGAAACTATATCGTATACATTATGTAATGTATTAACATAATGCAATGTAATGTAATAAGTAATGTTGATATGTATGTACATTATTTTATGTAATGTAATAAGTAACGCTGAAATTGAGGCTAAATACCAAAACACCATTTTTCTCTATGATACTGTCTTTGTATAATGCAATAAATTGTCTCAGGTTATGACTGTAACCCTGGTTCCCTGAGAAGAGGAATGAGACGCAGTGTCTGGAGTTGACCCTCTTATACTCGCAACCAGTGTTGGAGAAAGTTACTTTCAAAAGTAATGCATTACAATATTGCTTTACTCCCTAAAAAAATAACTAATTGCATTACTTAGTTTATTTTTATGGAAAGTAATGCGTTACATTACTTTTGCGTTACTTTTTCCTCACCTTGGCTGGGCTTGCTCTGCACTTACTCCCAATTTCTCTCAACATGGGGACAGGAGAGCTGTCAGTCAATACATGGGAAAACAATGTAACTTGCATTATTTTTTTGAAAAAAGTTACTCAGATATTTTGTTTTAAGTTTAAAAATAATGCCTTATTTTACTAGTTACTTGAAAAAAGTAATATAATTATGTAACTCAAGTTACTTACCCCCAACACTGCTCGTGGCTGCTCCGCTCATGTGATAGACTGCCGTTGGCCAGTAAATTGGCATGTTTCGTACATGTGTTCAGACACCGGTCATGCTGAGGGCGTTCCCCATAGCACCAACTCCAGACCTCACGTCGAAGTTCTACTTCAAAAGGGAACAGAATAATTTGAAGATAGTCACCATATGATTGCATCCAGGCAGTTCTTTAACAGATCATTAACCTTTTCTGAGCATATGGTGCTATGCCACACCAGCGCTTAGCAACAGGAGAGAAAGATTGGAGCGAACATTTCAAGTGGCAAGCTCTCCATGAGCACACAGCCTCTCTTTGGACTCATAATCACTCTACGACGGTAAAACCAGAGTTCACACACGCCAGACAAGGTGAGTTACAGAAGGCTGAGGCAGTGACATTTCAAAGTCATTTAGAAAGGACTGGTTAAAGTATGAGAGACACTGTAGTCATTATATGAGCCACTAGGCAAGAGGAGGGACTGGATTAGTTCATGGCCCCAGGACAGATGAGAAACTGCTTTTCTTTATTTATTTTTGGTGTCGGTGTCTTTTGAGCACCTCATTAAAGTCCCCTGTTGTTTTTAAGTTAAAAAGGAAAAGGCTTTGATGGATGATTCCCCCTTTTTCAAGATCAGACAACTTTACTTTCTTTAGTTTCAGCCCAATGAGAGGGGACTGAAATGTGGGGAAGCTATTTCTATTTCTATTTCTATCTCTCTTCTTTCTTTTTTTCTTTTCTTCAGAAGATGAAACAACCTTGATGAGGGCTGGTTTGCTTTTCACCTTTATTATTATTATTTTTTTAAGCAGCCTTTTTATTATGTCTCTTTCAAGGTCTTTAAACTCAGATCTTATAAGCAAATTGTCAGTTTAAAATATGTGTAGAGCTGGAAATAATATTTATGCCTAAATTCATTATTGATAAATGTTCTTTTGAAGGAAAGAGAAAAAAAAACATTAATGTTTATTTCCTTCTGAAGTGATTAATATTTCACAGAGGCCTGAATGATAGACAGGCCCGGCTGCTTTTTGGAGACTAAAGGATGACCTGGACAGTTGCATCATGGTTATCATATTTAGTCTGAATCCATGGTGAATGAAAGCCAGGAATGTGAGGATTTGTGTTTATTTTTCATTGTGATGATTAATTTGACTGTTTCTATATTCACCTCTTTCCACCTAAACAATGAGAGACCCAAATTCCCAGCTGGTGCGTGTGTGTGTGTGTGTGTTTAGTTATTATTATTATTATTATTATTATTATTATTATTTATTATTAATTTATTTAATTTGAATTGAAGTTGAACTGAATGGTTTAAAATTATATTTCATATTTGAGAAAAATGTTGGGGGAGTAATAAATGTTTACAGTGGTTAAAATGTCAAGAGAGTTGTCAGTTTTGAATTTGGGTATTTCACCTTTTTTACATGAATATTCACTTATCCAACCCGATCTCACGGCAATTCATGCGTATTTTACGAGGTGGCTAAATTGTACGAATTCGTACAACCTCACTCGTACGAATTCATACGTTTTTTGGTAATTCGTACGTATTTTGCGAGTTGCCAAATTTGTATGAATTCGTACGAATGACCTACCCCAAACCCCACCCCTAAATCTACCCATCACTGGAGACAAATTGTATGAATTCGTATGAATTAGCCACCTCGTAAAATACGTACGAATTGGTCGTGAGATAGCGTTGACCTATCATACAATGTTTGAACCTTATATACAGTTGCAAGAAAAAGTATGTGAACCACTTGCAGAATCTGTGAAAATGTGCAAAATTTTAACAAAATAAGAGAGATCATACAAAATGCATGTTATTTTTTATTTAGTACTGTCCTGAGTAAGATATTTCACATAAAATGTGTTTACATATAATCCATGAGACAAAAAAATAGCTGTATTTATTAAAATGACCCAGTTCAAAAGTTTGTGAACCATTGATTCTTAATACTGTGTGTGGTTACCTGGATGATCTATGACTGTTTTTTTTGTTTTGTGATGGTTGTTCATGAGTCCCTTGTTTGTTCTGAGCAGTTAAACTGAGCTCTGTTCTTCAGAAAAAATCTCCAGGTCCCAAAAATTCTTCAGTTTTCCAGGATCTTTTGCATATTTGAACCCTTTACAACAGTGACTGAATGATTTTGAGATCCATCTTTTCACACTGAGGACAACTGAGGGACTCAAACACAACTATTAAAAAAGGTTCAAACATTCACTGATGCTTCAGAAGGAAACATGATGCATTAAGAGTAGGGGGGTGAAAACTTTTAAACAGGATGAAGAGATCCAAATTTTTCTTATTTCGCTTGAATATCATTTTTTTTCATTTAGCACTGCCCTTTGGAAGCAACAGAAATACTTGCATGTTTCCCGGAAGACAAATTAAATACAATTTACCTTGATCTTCAAATTCCAAATGTTTTCACCCCCCGTCTATTAATGCATCATGTTTTTTTTCTGGAGCATCAGTGAATGTTTGAACCTTTTTTAAAAGTGTTTGAGTCCCTCAATTGTCCTTAGTGTGAAAAGACGGATCTCAAAATCATTCAGTCACTGCTGTAAAGGGTTCAAATATGCAAAAAATGCTGGAAAACTGAAGAATCTGCAGGACCTGGAGATTTTTTTCTGAAGAACAGAGCTCAGTTTAACTGCTCAGGACAAACAAGGGACTCATGAACAACCATCACAAAACAAAAAAACAGTCGTAGATCATCCAGGTAACCACACACAGTATTAAGAATCAATGGTTCACATACTTATGAATAGGGTTATTTTAATAAATTCAGCTTTTTTTTTTTGTCTTGTGGATTATATGTAAACATCTTTTATGTAAAATATCTTACTCAGGACAGTACTAAATAAAAAATAACATGCATTTTGTATTATCTCCCTTATTTTGTTAAAATTATTCACATTTTCACAGATTCTGCAAGTGGTTCACATACTTTTTCTTGCAACTGTATATTATATATTATATTATTAGAGATGCACTGATACAAAATTTTTCTGCCGATACCGATAGCCGATTAAAGCAATAAGCCCCAAGAAACCGTGGTTTACAGTGAATTTATAACAGCTAAGGGGCATTGTTAAGGCACAATGCAGAGCACCTAAAACCCCCTTAGCTGTTATAAATTCACTGTAAACCATGGCTTCATGGGGCTTTCATAAAACGGTTACCACACAATACAAATATTAAAGCCAAAAAATATCTATCAATGCAACTTTCATGAAGTAAAATCATTAAAAGGCTTCCTTCCGCTGGAAAAAAAATAGTCCCTGACAGTGAACAGAAGATTCAGTACACTATAATATTAGAGGTTACAATTAACAACAGAGGTATTATATTCAGCTGCTATTTATTTTCAGCTAATTAAATGTTTGTATAAATCTCAGTTGCACATAAAGTAATTTTCATAAGCCACTTATATTCATAGCAAATTTATTCAAACATATAATTAACAGTAAATATGCTCCTCTCTAGTGTTTTTTTTTTTTTTTTTAAGCTAACTAAGGAGCTGTGAACATTGGAAAACATTCCTGAGGTAAATGTGACATTATGTGACACATTGTTCATGTCCATGAGTTGTTTTATTGACATCTTTCCACAGTTAAAACTCAGATTAAGTGATTACATGAGACACGATACATTCCGGTAAGTACTGTATCTTTCAACAGACCTTTTGATGTTCATGCATGTTTTTGGAGATATACCTTGTATTAATGTGGAAGAAAAGACTCACACTCAGCACTTTCGCCTGATCTGGCGCTACAGCGATCTGACACAAAGCGTCAAAATGCCATTTATTGTTTGAATTTCGTGATAAAATGTAAAATGTCTACTGTCCATTTAAGTAATTACGTGTGAAATTAATTTTCCTTACTATTATTGTGAAGTGTCACTATATGTGTTATATATATATATCTGGGGTTAGTAAGATTTTCTTAAAGAAATTAATACTTTAATTCAGCAAGGCTGTCATGGATATTTTAAGCACAACTGCTTCCAACATTGATAATAATAAGAAATGTTTCTTGAGCATAAAATCAGCATATTAGAATGTTTTCTGAAGGATCATGTGACACTGAAGACTGGAGTAGTGATGATGTCAATTCATCTTTGCATTACAGAAGTAAATTACATTTTAAAATTTATTCAAATGGAAAACAGTATTTTAAACTGTAATAATATTTCACAATATTACTGTAATATATATCCTTGATTTAAGCCAAGTGTTGTCAGTTAAACTGTTTAAAAAAATTAATTACAGAGAACTTCATTACTGTGCCTTTACAGTGACTCTGCCAGTTTTATGTATTTCCTTTTCCACAATTACACTGCATTTGAATGCATGAATAATAACACAGACTGCACTGACCTAATTTAACACTACATCCTGTCTGAGATCATGTGTATGCTATATATAATTTTACTGGCACAGCTAAACTTACTGAATGGTTCGTTTTCAAGGGCTTGCATGCCACCTTTGCACAACGCTCAACATTTCACAAAAAAAAAAAAAAAAAAAAAAGCACCAGCTTTCTCTGGGATTCTGCGCAAGCACTTTCCACAAATGGATAAATCAGCCCTACATTTGTTTTATTACACATGAAGCACTTCATTGTGCTTTATACTGTTACTCTAGTTTTGGTAATGCTTCTTTTTTTCCAATTAAGAATATGTCCCTTTTATATATATAATATATATATATATATATATATATATATATATATATATATATATATACGTACAGGGACACATGCCAATCAGTGTGCGCGTGTGTGAGCCTGTTTAAGGGTTGACACATTCAAACTAAAGCCAGGAGCGCTTGGTTATAAACCTGTCACCTTTAAATCAAACCAAGGGGGCTGGTGACTCAACGTCTGACGGCCCAAGATTTATTAAACTCTGAGGTGCTTTATACCTTCAGAATATGAATATCTGCAACAGACAGAATGAAAAGGCATATTTACATAGCTGCACTGTTAATTCACTATTAAAAACACTCTGCTGAGGTTTGTTCACATGTGCACATCACGTGCAGACTTATTTTACTATAAAAGAAGCTAGTATGGGACTGTTCAGACATATACGAAAGAGAGGATGGAAGTAATCATCACAGTAAGAGGGGCTGGGACAGATCCAGAGGTTCTGAACATCAATAGCCATCTTTTCCGCTAACATACCTATAAATCCAACAGGTTCTCACTGTCAAATGCCGACGCAGAATATTGTGAGAAATTCATTTTCCTTGTAGTTTCATTTTAGGGATATACCTCTGAAATAGGGATCTTGTCCAAGCATCAATAATATTCCATACCTCCAGGATTTTGTGCACAAGAATTAATGCAATTTCAACCATTCGCTACATCATTTGTTTATTTTTTTTAAAGGTAAATCTAAAGGGGGAAATATAATTTTATCAAGATTCCCAAATCAGAGGTAAATCAAACTGATCAACTCAATGATTAATCACATTTTTGCAGCAAACTGGAGGGCAGAACACTTGAAGTGAGCACTCAGAAGGGTGCAAGACATTATCATCTGAGTCAGATTACCTCATGAATAAATAAACAATTAAAGCGGCAAATTGATTTTTATAGTTGTTAAGATTGAGGCAAATAAAACAGTATTCACTGTTTTTATACAACAGATAGTTCTGGTCTTCGAATCTGTTTGGTCGAACAGGAGTATGCTGTTTATATCACTCGCTTGTCTGTGTTTGTGGAGTATTAGTGATGGAGATTTTTTTGTGTGACTCTGAAGGATATATCGTTTCATGTAGGCCTGTGGCAAAGAGTGACTGTCTGTATGAGTGAGTCATTTGAATCATTCACTGAACCGTTTTGTTCAAAACGCTGATTCACTAAGAAACGGGAACAAGTGACTGTTGTTTAGGAAAGAGTTATTGAATCAGTTAATCGACCAATTTGTTTAAACACAATGAAGCATTCAGGAAAGAAACACCAGTTTGATGCTTTCTACTTTGAAAGTAGCCTATTTTCATTGGAGGAGCAAAAACAGATAATGTAAGTGGCAATAGGCCTATGTGTTTGCTCAGTATGAACCTCTTGTTTATTGAAATGTTGTATGAAATCATATAATCAGTTTGTCTCTTTGTCACTGCAGTAACTTCTCAGAAACAGCATTTTTTTTTTAACATCCCTTTTTTTGAATTTGTAATGTTTGGATCTTTAACTAATCAGTGGAGTGGAGACACAAAAGAGAGTCTAAATTCCTTGATTTTTTTTTTTTTTTTTATAATAAGGCTAATAAGGCTATTTGTCTGTTGAACTGTTGAACAAAGCATTGCTGTGATTACCTGCGCAAATGTGGCCATATTTGCATGGTATTGCTTAAATATTCACATAAATATCACAGAGAAATGATATGTTTTCCAGTCACTATTATGAGTACGGTAGTAAAATATCAGTGCAAATATGATCATGTTTTGAGGAAAGTTGGTGCAAATTCAGTCATTTTGAATCTGAAAAAAAAACAAAAAAACAAATGTAGAACAAAATCATGTTAGGACTGAATATTTGATGCTTGGGAATGAGTTTTTGAATATTCCTTTTCACTGCCATTTAAAAACATACAAATGAGTATGGAAAGCTATCTTTTAGTTATACTATAACTTATAAGTTTTACCAAAAATCTGCTTGAGGAAATCTAGGGAAAAGATCCGCTTATTCACCACACTGTAAAAAATAAAATAAAGTTGAGCTTACTTAAAAAAAAAAAAAAGGCAACCTATCGCATTCAACTTTTTAACTTGCTTGAGTTAAAATCAACTTAAATACTTTTGTTCATCTAATGAGCCCCAGGTAATCATTTGAACTTAAAACTTTTTGTCAAGACAACTTAAAAAAAACAAAAAAAAAAAAACAAGTTCAGCCAACTTGAAAAAATAAGACAACCTATCACACTCAACTTTTTAAGTTACCTCAACTCAGGGGCGGTTCTAGGCCATTTTTAGGTGGGCTTTAGCCCCTCTATCTGTTGTCTCAGCCCCCCTAAAACTATAATCACCTATCTGAATGATCGGAGTAGTGCCGCTTCCTTAAGAAAGTTTATCGTTTTCACATGTTATTAAGTCTTGTCAGTTTAAACATTCATGATTTTAAGCCATTCAATCACAAGACGCTGTGCTTCAGGTGTGTGCGTGGTGCGCACAGAAACGATCTGGGGTGCGTTGCCCGAAAGCATTGTTAGTCAACGATGGTCGTAAGCCCCTTTGAACTCTATTGGTAATGACAGACATGCTTATTTGTAAAGGAGGTTATCTGAACTGGCAGGAACATCAGTGAGACAGCTGTGTTAGACACTTGTTCATGCCAGCCATTGTAATTAAGAATTAGTTTTTCTGAATGGGAAAGTTCACGCCCACAGAGATAGAGGACCAAAAGGCAGGAGCAACAGACACAAGAAAGGGCAAGAAAAAAAAAAATAGATTGGCAAAGGCTTAAAGTGGATAATATGGGGATAAAGAGGAGCAAAACAGAATAAGGAAAGGCACAAAACATGGTGTCAGCATCTCCACTGGAAAATGCGATCAACCTGAATTATGGGGTCTAAGAGCATTCCTGCACCAATTTCCTCTGTGGGAATCAGACCTAATCAGCTCTGTATCTGCTGGAAGGAGGGATGTGTGATAGAAAGGTATCCGATAGAATTATATCTGATAGAAGTGTGTCGGTCTGCAAGATCTGTGTCTGATGGAGGTGTGCTATTAAAGTGCTGCTTGGTGGAGCGATAATAAAACACTAAAGCTTATTTTCACTCACGTTCCTTTTTCCTCCATATACTGGTGCCTTTCCCATTCCTTGGCAATTATTTGATGTCTTTATGAATCAGATGTGTGAGACTCTCTGAGGCACCACACGTGACATACCTTTTATGATTACAGATCACTCCCAAGAAAATGCTTACCGTACGTATTCACCGGCGTGGAACTGAGCAGACGTTTTTAATTCATTCTCTATGGAAGCTGAGCGACAGGCTCGCACTGGGAATTGTGGGATTGACAGAGAAGTGGAACTTGTTGTGAAAGCATCAAAAAGTTGAGAAATGCACAACTTCGTGCGAATAAGAGGTGAAGGAACGTTGTAAACTTTTCAATCTGAAATCTAGTGAATTCAGTGATAAAATCGGTGATGATTTTAGCATGTACAGGATGATGATGATGCATCATCAAATATATAATTAGGGGAAGTACATGGAAATACATGGATTATCCCAGCAGTCATGATTTTTTGCATTATATGTAAAATACATCTGATGGCATTTTAATGATTTATCTTTTTGAAGATGTCAATGTAAAATACTTAAAGGATTAGTTCACTTCTGAATGAAAATTTCCTGATAATTTACTCACCCCCATGTCATCCAAGATGTTCATGTCTTTCTTTCTTCAGTCGAAAAGAAATTTAAAGATTGAGGAAAACATTCCAGGATTCTTCTCCATATAGTGGACTTCAGTGGGGTTCACCAAGTGGAAGGTCCAAATTGCAGTTTCAGTGCAGCTTCAAAGGGCTCTACATGATCCCAGACGAGGAATAAGGGTCTTATCTAGTGAAACGATTGGTCATTTAAAAAAAAAAAAAAAAAATTATATGCTTTTTAACCACAAATGCTTGTCTTGCACTGCTCTGTGATGTGCCACGCATTACTTTGAAAGGTCACACGTGACATAGGAGGAAGTACCGCTGTAGGGCAAAAAACATCTAATTTTCTCCTCCAACTTTAAAATGGTCCGATATCATTGTTTTACCTTTTTTTTTGTAAAGAACGCTAGGCTGAATCTTTGTAAATTCGCTTTGTAGACACTGGATCGGTACTTCCGCCTACGTCAAGCATGACCTTTGTAACATGATTACGCCATGCGTGGTGTATCGCAGAGCTAGTGCAAGATTAGCATTTGTAGTTAAAATGTATATAATTTTTTATTTTTTTTTAGAAAATGACTGATCGTTTCGCTAGATAAGACCCTTATATCTAGTCTAGGATCACGTAGAGCCCTTTGAAGCTGCATTGAAACTGCAATTTGGACCTTCCACCCAGTGAACCCCACTGAAGTCCACTATTTGGAGAAAAATCCTGGAATGTTTTCCTCAAAAACCTTAATTTCTGTTTGACTGAAGAAAGAAAGACATGAACATCCTGGATGGCATGACGGTGAGTTAATTATCAGGAAATTTTCATTCAGAAGTGAACCAATCCTCTAATAAAATACTCAGAGATACACACACAAAAAAAGACATTTTAAAAACCACCCACCCCTTCCCCCCCAGTGGCAGATCTCTAGTGTTTTGAGCAGAATTCTTCTGCTTAGAATTTGTTGATAAGCAGCTTGTACTTGATAAGATGAAGCAGCTATTAATTATTTGGAACTCAATGTTCTGTAGATGACATTGGGTTTTATTAATGTTTCCTGTATAAAGTTTCCCGATAACATTTTGTCCTTGACACAAATGAAAAAAACAGCATAGCTTGTCTCATCTTATCACAAACTAAAACTGATGAAAGGTAAAGTTGAGTTTCATGCTGTGTGAAATATGATAATCAAATACATGATTTATATCAAGGCAAACCCAACTGATTTAATGGGAAATCTTATTATGAACTGATAGATGGGACAAGCTTATTTTATCCTCAGTGAAAAAAAATCTATCTATCTATCTATCTATCTATCTATCTATCTATCTATCTGTCTGTCTGTCTGTCTCTCGATCATCATCTAATGTCTGTCTTTCTGTCTGTCGATAGGTCGGTCTGTCTGCATCCATCCATCCATCCATCCATCCATCCATCCATCCATCCATCGCTATCTGTTTGTCTATCTAAGATTAAGCCTCATTGGTTTTTTTTGTTTGTTTGTTTGTCTTCCTGATTGGATGTTTATAATGACAGTATCATGTGCATAATCTCATTTTCTGTGTCACACATTAAAATGATATAATGATAATGCAATTATTATGATGCAAATGTACTTCAAACATCATTCCACTTATATGGTTGATTTACATATTGAAAGACATGAAAGCAATCCAATCACGATGCAGACATATTTTGCATGATTCTAGCTTACAAGTAATCACAGTTACCAGCGATTGTACCAGGTGTGTACAGTATGTGCCTATAACTGACTGAGATTACCCTGTGCTTTAGGATGCCAGGAATGTTGGTAAATGTGTCCATGTGTGTGTACTGCCTGGAAGAGATAACTTTCTTTTCCCCTGTTTATATTTGAGGTTTTGCCAGCACTTCTATCTCGGTAAGCACATGTGGAAAGATTCCTTGATTGTGGTCTTACTTCACAGGTTTTATAATGACATGTAAACGATGTTTCTTCCAGCTGGCTCCTAAGAAATCTCTTGTCAACTGGGATCCTTTGTATTCTATCTCTCCATATGCTCCTCTGTCCCATCAGGAGGCACACAGAGTGAAGATAATTTCCCACAGGCCCTCAAAAATAAGGTGTCATCTATTATATTACAGGCAGTTTGTTTTCCAAATGATCTATGAGGATGATTGCAGCTATTTAGCTGGGTTTTGCATGTTTACAAATCATTCCACTTTGAATCATCTTGAATCTTTTGTATATGAGCAGTATTATACAAACCAGACAATGGCCAAACAATAAGGCAAGAATCCCATGAGAATATGGCATAGCAAAAAGTTGCTAGCTAATATCATTGTTATAGTTGTGGTGTGGACTTCCCTTTTCTCATATTAGACAGATTATGCCCAAGAGATTTATTTATGTCCACATGTCATTTAACAAGAAAGTTTGCTTCTAACCACAGCTCAACAGCACATATGTTTGTGATGCTCTTTGTAAATGTTTGTTAGAACTATGTTTTTGGGAAACGCCAAATCATTGAACTATGTTGGTAATGACAGAACTTGCAACCATAGTTAGCTAACAATGCTTTCTGGAAATGCACCCCTCAATGAAGTCTTTGACAAAAAACATGATTTTCTCAACTTCCTGTTCATAAAGTTGAAGGTTTATTTTTTTTTTTTTTTTTTTTTTTTATAAAACATGTTGAAAAAGTGCTAATTGAAAAATAATGAATGAAGCTAGATTTGGTTTGTTTGTTTGTTTAAAAGCAGAGGCTCTGTTCTTTCTTTATGACTGTTTACATATTCGTACAAAAATATATATATAAAGCTACTAAATTTGGGACAATGTCGGATGTTTTTTTTTGTTTTGTTTTTTTGTATGTTTGTGTGTGTGTGTGTGTGTGTGTGTGTGTCCAAAGGCCTAAATAATAATAAAAAACAAAGATATGGCATCCAATGTATGTAAGGTAGTACAACTAGATCTGTTTTATTGAATTTAAAAGTTTTAATTATATTTTGCTACATATAAAGGTATTTTAAAGATTTTGAAGTGTCAAAAGGTTATTTGGTTTAACCGTCCAAAGGCCAATACAGCCATTTCATTTATGATTAAAATATCTTAAAATGTAATAAATGTATATATTTTTTTCATTCTGGCATGATTTTATAACATAATATATCAACATCGTCATTGCTTTGTTATGAGAAAAATGTCCAGAAAAATGAATTTCATTGATGTCATTCAGAGTAATCAATATAAAGGGACCATTTTGGATCAAGTCATGCAGTCAATATCATGTGACAGGACGTTCATTCAGACACCTGCAAAGGACCATACGGTCATGAAGCAAAGTAACTAACTCTTTTTTAACTATTTGAAAAATTAATGTTTTAACTTGTCCTGAAACATCAGGTCATTCGGTACAACATGGAAAATGTTGTAATATTTTCAAAAATTGCACTAAATATAAAATGTTTGATTGTCCTTTTGTTAGCTAGCTAGCAAGCTAACTAGCTAGTTAGCTACATATCAGCCTGTTAGCATTGTTTGAAAATATCGTCATTTGGTATAACCAAAAGTGTCATTCGGTAAAACCGAAATTTTGGTTAATCCGAAATACTTTTTTTGGTGACAAATTTTGTCTATCTTGTAAAAAGTGACAAAAGCAGTGTTAATTGATTATAAAAAAAAAAAAAAACACAATCTCACAAAATTAATTATATCTCCATTATGTTTTTTTTTTTTTTTTTTTACACTTAAAAACCTTATTCGTCAATGACCCATTTATAGTTATTGTTACAGTCACCATCCTTGG
Source organism: Ctenopharyngodon idella (assembly GCF_019924925.1). Taxonomy (NCBI): domain Eukaryota; kingdom Metazoa; phylum Chordata; class Actinopteri; order Cypriniformes; family Xenocyprididae; genus Ctenopharyngodon; species Ctenopharyngodon idella. The sequence continues at coordinate 6,726,842 of NC_067239.1, read as the reverse complement.
TGTTTGCTTAATATATCTTTTGTAACTGACAATCCCTGTCAATCTCTATTTCAATCACTAGCAAAGCTAATGCTATCTGTGTGCTCAAACAAGCTAGCATCATGCTAATCATGCCCAGAAACATGCTAAAACATGTTAGCTATATTTAAAACATTCTAAAACATGCTAGCAATGTTACCAACGTGGTAAAACATGCTAGCAATGTGTTAACAACCCACAACTAGAACAGGCTATGCTAATAATTTCTATAAATGCTGTGTGTCTGTGTCTATTTATCTATTTGGAAACTTTTGAAACTACTGCAAACTTTCTGGCCAGAATTTGTCAAGCCAACATTAAAGTTTGTCCCAAGCTAATATATCTGCATTGACATATACATTTTCCTCCCATCTCATATTTTTCTTTTTTCTTCACCATGTCCCTTTAGGGGCTCCGTAATATAGTAATCTAAAATATAAATACATGAAATGAATGCTCTAGCGTAAGTTCTGCCAGGAAGACTCTAATGTTATGTGACTTATTAGTTTAGATCTAACCAATCATTATCTAACACTTCCACTGTCTAACAACCTCCACCTCCATCCTCCCCACCACCACCAGGATGGTCCCTGTCCATACCTCCTGGGGGATTGGCTACGCCCCTGCCTTTATCTCCAGGCAGGAAATGCAGAGCCCACAACCCTCAGGATGTGTGCTACAGACGGGGCCTACGCCAAAGAACTTTATCTCATAATATTTTGCTTGCTGATCGTTAATAAATAACATTGTTACGTTATTTTGCCTCCCGGGTCTTTCTGGTAGAAATGACATAAATGAATAATAATTTAAATGACTATAAAATTATATGTGTGTGTGTGTGTGTGTGTGTGTGTAAGTAAGTAATGTTAACAAATGATACCTTGTTGTAGAGTGTTACCATTATTATTCCAAAGGAAAAGCAATGGAAAAATAATAAGTCAAAAGAAACCTTTGCGTTCCTCAGAGAAACTCAATACAAATGTAAATATATATAAATATATATAAATACAAATGTAAGGTTGCTCTCTTAAAGTAACACACACACACACACACACACACACACACACACACACACACACACACACAGTTTGCTATTGAGAATTCATAGGTCCTTCACTTCTGAGCCCAGAGCCCTGTTTGTGGAAAGTGCTCCATATGTTTAATTAACATACTGTCACTTTTGTGTAAATCAGGGAAAGATGTTTAGTTTGAGTATGCAGATTCTGATTATTGACATAGAGGGCCATAGAAAAAATACCCCAGTAAAATATAAGCAGTGATAAATAATGTTTAGAACCTAAAGGTGGTGTTGCTGTCAGTAGTCTAGATTATTAATGGATTTATTACTTAGGTCTCCAGAAATGTATGTTTGTAAGATTTACTACTGCAAAGATGCATATTTGCTGATGTGAATTCAGGGAAGCTGTCTGCTGGTAGATGTACAAATGAGAAGTTAGACTTACAAACAGCCTTAGATGCAAACAGAGGCTGATCAGGGATTCACTGCATGGGAGAAACACAATTTACATGAAGCCATGTTTCATTCTCTTTAAACTTCAACTGTTCAAAAGATGCTGGTGCAGATGTTTAGCTGCCATTCCAATCGTACACATGTACACATGCCTACACACACAAATATTTGTCACACTGGATGGCAAGATTTACAAAACATATTGAAAAGCAACTGTCAAGGTAAAAATCTGGTTCCTGAATGACTTGAAAGATCATTCTAATAAACATGCTGTGGAATATACAGTCAAAGCAATGTTATCAAGAAATTATATGTGGTTATCATCTAAAAGAATCCTGTCTCTAGTTATAGTTTTGATTGTAAATGACTCGTGTAGAATCATATAAATCTATAATTGTAACTGGATGTGTCATGATGGCCATATGGTATACGATTGTGTGGGCTGGATTTTACATATAAGTTAATTCAGAAAAAACTTCTACATTATTTTTGTAATGCTTTACTGTTAAAGTTGGTTGTTAAAGTGTGAAGTGTGCTTTCGTAGTGGGTGCGAAGATGATAATAAAAAAAATTCCTTTTGCCAACTAGATAAGGGAATTTCAACACCCATAATGCACTGGGCATGTTGCAATCCAAAGCCACTCCCACCCATTTGCTATGGATATGTTTGACCAGAGTCAAATACTGCCTTGTTTTAAGTAGGAAATACTTCTTAGCAAACTTTTAGTCGTAATGGTGTCGACTTGTATTGTTCCTGGGTGCAAGAATTCAAAGGGTAAACGTTTAGCAAGAGTGAGTTATCTTTTAGTTTCCAGTAAAGAATCCAGCTGGATGTTGAAGGGAGTGGCTAAAAGCTGCAAAGAATAGTAAATATGGAGAGAACGCCACAATGGAAAATTGAAAAACCTCTGTGTCTGTAGTAAACATTTCAAACTGGAAGAGTACAAACACAGTGTTTAAAGCCATGGAGGGAAAACCTGAAAGAAATGTTCTGTCAGTTCCGCCCGAAGCAAAACACCATCACGTACAGGTAAGCTGTTGCTCTAGTGTTCCATTTCTTTTACCAAAAAATATTGTTTAAAGAGTAGACAAAGTATGATACAATTCATCTGGTGGACATTTTCTGACAAATAAACATGATTTTCTAGTCCAGGTAACACAGAGAAAGAGTAAACATTGTATCAATACAAAGCAGGTTGAAAATCGGTGAAGTTAAACTTCTTTAATGTATTTTCAGGATTTACGTATTTAATATATTTTCATGCATTTAACATATAAATAAACTGTTGGGTATACATACAAAATATACATGCTACAAATCTTGATTACAATTAGTTTTTCAAAAATCACTTTATTTACAAAAATGACAAGAAAAAACAGTGACTTCAGAGGCAGACGGTCTTTAAAGAAAAATATTTTTATAAAGCATCTGCTTGTCTGAGAACGCATCTTGCTTCCACTGAACTCACTCGCACAGATCTCCAAATGTATTGCTGATTTGTTATGCATGAGGATGGCCCTCGTAAACTGCAAGTAGCCTCTCTCACAGGCGGTCTATGTGGATGTGCCTGGCATCCCTCCATCACTCTGACAGGGGTTGATAAAAAGCTAATGGCTGCTTTAGTTAGCTGGCTTTGAGAAAAGCTGTGCAGGCTCTCGGGAGTGTGTGTGTGTGTGTGTGTGTGTGTGTACTTGTATTTATTACTTTGTGGGGCCAGATGACCCAACAGAGTACGAAAAATACATAATCTTTGACTTTGTGGGGTCCTTTACTTGGACCCCACAAGGACAAAATCTTTTATATGAGACTTAATGTTGGCTCAATTTACTATCGTCTTTCCCTACACTATACCTAAACCTACCCGTCACAGGAACCTAACGTAATTATAACATTCTAACTATGTTTTATATATATATATATATATATATATATATATATATATATATATATATAATGTTTTAACATTCTTGTATATATAAGGAGAAATGGGAAGGAATAAATATCTGAGCACCTGTGATATGGCAAGGCGTCAGCGTCAGAGTATCTCTGAAATGGCAATGCTTGTGCGTTGCTCCTGCTCAGCAGTGGTGAGGATTTACCAACAGTCGTCCGAGGAGGGTCAAACCACAAACCTGCAACAGGGTGTTGGGAACCCAAGGCTCATTGATGCACGAAGGCAACAAAGGCTGTCCCGTCTGGTCCGAGCCAACAGAAGGTCTACTGTGGCACAAGTCACACACAGTTTTAATGATGGTTATGGGAGGAATTTGTCACAACACAGTGCATCACACTTTGCTGCATATGGGACCGCATAGCCGCAGACCAATCAGAGTGCCTATTATGACCCCTGTCCACCATTGAAAGCACCTAAACTGGATGTTGGAGCAGTGGAAGAAGGTCGCCTGGTCCTGTTTTCTTTTACATCACGTGGACGACCGTGTACATCTGCGCCGTTTACCTGGGGAGGTGATGGCACCAGGATGCACTGTGGGATGATGACAAGCCGATGGAGGGAGTGTGATGCTCCGGGCAATGTTCTGCTGGGAAACCCTGGGTCTGGCCATTCATGTGGATGTAAATTTGACATGTGCCACCTACCAGAGCTGCACGATTAATTGTTAAAAGATCGTGATCTCATCCACACGACCTCATTCCTAAATGACAACGATTCTCCTGTGTCTATTAAACCTTTGACAAAATCACGCCTGAACATTCAAATCAGTGTTTGCACTGCCACTGACCCAGGGAAAGAAGTTATCATTCATGTATAGGCATGAAACGGCTTCACAAACAGTCTTTTCAACCACACACAGTTTTGTTATTTCTGTTACTCAAATTATCACAGAAGTACTGGGATAAATGTTTATTGTTCGGATATAAACACTGATGTCTACAGAATTATATTAATCCTAGACTTGTATTATTTTATTATATTAACAATATTTGGCTTCAATTATATTTTTTAGTTGTGTAGTGATTTCAGTTTTGGGGGGCTTGGAGTGTGAGAAGTTGTGGGTTTGATTCTTGCTAATTAATTGGCTCAACCAATTAAAATTGAATATGCAATTAATACGTCATCAGAAGGAATTCTTAATCCGTGGCCACAATATATTTTATTTTTTACATGTCGTGTCTGTGGCTCGGTAATAAAAAAGTATAAATAAACGAAAATTATTTTAATTGCGAAAATGTTACTGCTGATGTGCAGTGCATTAAATATTTGTAGACACTTAAAAACACATCAAAAGGCTTGCAGATTAATTAATCTGGAGCAAGAGGAACACTAAAAAACAGATAATACCAAATGCTGTAACCAAGCAACAGGAAGACATCTTTGTGCTTGAATGTGGCCACTACATGTCCAGTATCACATGTGTGAATGTGGAATCAAGCAGACCTGCTCTCTGCTGAAAATACTTATGATTAAAGTCCTATTGAGTTGTGTAAACTTTACTAGTATAATTATAGCAGTTTACAAATGCTGTCTGAGGGGCACCTGTGACTGCTGCTGACTCTAATTGCTTACTCATTTACAAAGTCAATCATGCAGTCCAATTAATCTAATGCTTGCTGGCAATTATTAGTCAGTTATGAATGAAATTCAGTGGAGTATTTCAGTCTGAATAAATGACTATGGCTGAGTGACTAGTTTGCAGGCTTAGCCAGTCATGTTGGGCTGACTGAAAAGACAAAGGTTGCTGATTAATTAATAATATTTTATTTTCTTTCAAAATACACAGTGTGAGCCTGTTTTTATTTACTGTTTATTTTCATTAATCAAACTGCCATTGTCACTGTTGTGTTTTTTCAGTAAGTATTGATTGATTGATTGTCCATTTTTCTCCCCAAATTTTTGTTAGGGTACACCAAATGAGTAACATTAAGGGAACAATTTAGATTGTCCTTATAAAGACAGGCTGTTATTGAAAACAAGAACCTGTTCTTAATGACTTGCCTGGTTAAACAAAGGTTAAATATATAATATATAATATATATATATATCAGACATAGTTTCATAGAAATAGAAATAGAATGCTTGTCTTTCTTCACAGTAACATCCTTATTAAATGTTAAGTTAAAATGTTATGAAAGTCAAAAAAAAAAAAAAAAAAAAAAAATTCATCTATACTTTTCTCTGTATTCATCAGTACTGTACTTCATGTCTTTTCCTTAAAGGTGCAGTAGGTGTTCTGGGAAAATGCTAACTTTAGCTTGCTAGCATTGAAAGCGTACATCCCACCCTTCCTGCAAAACACCATCCAAAGCCATGCCATCATCTGTCATTCACCGGTAAGAAAACTTTACAGTACGGTAAGTGACAGTACTACAATAACGACCGTAAACAACTTTTTAAAAAAGGAATTCGATGCAGCAAATGGATATATTTCACATTTCTAGCGTGACAGCTTTGAACACAAAATAAACAATATCACTGTCTTTATAACCAGAAAGGTGATAGTATTTCAGCAAAAATACAATGTAAACATAGGCAGAATATCAGGCGAAAGAACAACACGAAACTATCTTTCGTGCTAAGGATGGCATGCACAATACCCGCAGGGACGCTGAGGGTATTTTCATTGGAGGAGGAAACAATGTTTTACTCATTGTTTTTAGCAAGACTCAGTAACAATGGTCGAAACATCTGGTGGTGGTGGCCTTACGAATCCATGCACAAAACGTGTGGATGTAGTCATAGGCGCCGATTTATGTTTCTGCCGGTGGTGTAACCCCAACCCCAAGATTTATCTTATATTATAGATAAATCTGCCTTTAATTTTTGTATTCCCCGATGGTCTCCTGGTAGAACTTTTGTTAGTAGAGTCAGAAGTTCAGCTGTGCTGTAATTATCAGTGGTTCGAATCCGCCCTTGCATGGTTTTTTTTTCTTTTTTTTTCTTCTCATTAGGATCAAACAAGTTCATTTATGATTGTATATATTATTTAACTCGAAAGAACGTCAACTGGATGTTTCATTTGCATTCGACCCAAAAGCACATTCTTTTCATAAGTTTTGTCGCGCGTCGTGCTCTCGCTGAAATCTGATGATCAGTAACGTTACCTGAAGGTAGCCTACACTGTGTTATTTCGTCAGTCAGTCATGACTGGTTAAAAGCCTGGTTAAAAACCTTTCCGGTTAAGCCATGACTGGTTTAACCACCCTGACTGGTCAGTCAGGGTGGTTAAAAGCTTCTGGCAACTTTAAATCCAGGAAAGAAGACAATTTTAGGGACAGAGCAAGGACAGTTTGAGTTTGAGCGCGCGCACGTATCTGAGTGAGTGCGAGGGTGAAGGAAATTCTTTTTTTTTTTTTTTTTTTTTTCGTTGTAGCCCTTTCTAAGACTGTCTTTCTTTTGGTCGGTACTTTTCAAGTGCCACTTGTTGTCGGTTCAGAAGGAAAGTTAGGTTGTTGCTGTTTGCCTGTCATTCTCGCGCTAATTCTGCACAACGTACAAGAAGCGCACTGATGACGTATGATGCCTGCATGAACAGGCTGGCAGTGGTATGCAAACACACGTTGACCGACAGGGAACACATTATCATTTCGTTCTGACAGAATGCAATGATTGAACGAACATTTTATAGTCCTACGCCTTCCAGAGATGATATACTGTATATTAATAAAAATACATTTAGACCGCTTAACATAGTGATTGCTATCAGGATATGAGACTTTCAACCAGCGTAACAAAAAATGTTTCTGAAGAGAATCACATATTGCACTGTTAAGGTAACCTCTCTTCCAAAGATATGAATGGTTCAGGAGATTGTCTTTTCTTGAAAGTACTATGTATTTCACCTCAACAGCTACGGTGAAAGAGTAATGGCATGCTTTTGCAGAAACTTGCTTTCAGCGAGCAAAGAGAATGTAACACAAAATCGAAGAGCAATTTTAACATCCCTGAAGGCTTAATAATTTCATGGACCTTTGTTCAAAGGACCTGTGCTAAACTTAACCATGAGCCTTCAGTGGTGGATGTTGACATTCATAGTGCTCGTAATGTTTGACGGACATGTCAACTTGTCAAAGCATAAACCTTCACTTTTACATTTTTAGGGTGTTGTAAAAAAAAAAAAAAAAAAAAACACTGAAAATATGACACATAGGTTGTCAACTTTTATACTTGATTTGACACAATTGTAAATTAGTTCGGTTGATTCAAAAATAGTTTCTTTTGTAGTCAATCTCAAAAATGTGTAATTTTATGTGTTTTGAGCAAGATGAGAATGTGGGTGAAAAGAAAATGTAGCGCTGCACGATTTGGGAAAGAAAACAACTGAATTTTCTGATAAAAACTGTGCTTTGCTGTGCTTGTTTTTAGGTCTTGTTTTTGCCTTTCATTTACACGACAGCGCCATTTTGGTCACCTGAAAATGCAAAGTTTCAAAGTGCAAGTTTGGAAAAACAACATGTAAACAACAAAAACACGAATTTGTGTGACGTCATGTGGATGCGTATTACGTGTATAGGTTTCTTCACAAAGTGACATCGCCAACAACTGGCCTGGCATGAATAATACAGTGTTTTTAGTCATTTTTACAGAACGTTTTGATAACATTGTCGTCTGTACATGAAAAACGCAAAGAAAAAACCTTTCCGTTTTTAGTACATCGTTATTGTGTAAACATACCCTTAGTTCTGTGTCCTAGTTTTCAGTTTGTTTCTATAGTTTTTCATGATTTGATTAATTTGAGCACCTGTTATTCATTTTGTTGATTGGTTTGTCTGTGTATTTAAGCTCTGGGTTTCTTTGTTCATGGTCAGTTCTTGTCACGTTTTAATCGGTTGTTCTGTTTCCTAGTTTTCCAGTTTTTAGTGTTTTTTTTTGTTTAATAAATCTGTAAATGCTGCATTTAGACCAGTTTCCTCATCATTAGCAACCGAAATCAGCCATATTGCGATTTTGGTTTTATTTAGATTAATTATGCAGACCTATAAGAATGTAAGAAATTTTCAACACACCATTTCTTCCATAATGTGATGTTTGGAGCGGAAAAGTTGCATTTCAGATACCTTATTGACACTTACGTTGCTTGTCCACTGGAGCGAAGCAGAGCGAGCGTTTTCAATTAATTCAGATCGAAGTTGAGCTTCACTCTCGCGTGGTGCATTGTGGGATTGACAGCGGACCGAAGAAAGCGGTCGAAAGCGTCAAAAGGTTGGGCAATTCTCAACTTTATGCAAATATCAAGTGAAAAACACGGTTGGCAGCCAATCACTGTGAGGTTCGGGTAGAGACGTCTGTCTTGAGCATTTAAAAATATGCAGCTTGTGCCAGAGTTTAAACACACTCGCTGCAGACACACCCCAAGTCAGCGGCACTGACTGGAGTTTTGCCGCTGTAGTGGACAAGCACTGTTAGACCCTTACCCCTGATTTCACAGACAAGGCTTAAGCCTAGTCCCAGACTAAAATGCATATTTGAGTTGTTTTAACTGAAAGCAACTTGCAGTGATAAATCTTAAAATATATCAGTGCTACTGTTTTGTCTCAAGATGCAAGTAATTGTTTTTTTTTTTTTCTAAGGCACATTTTAAAAAGCTACTTAAATGTCCTAATTGAACTAAGCCTAATCCCGGCTTAATCTAAGCCCTGTCTGTGAAACTGGGCCCTAAATTGTGAAGATCTATTATATTTGCTGTAAACTCTGTCCCTCTACTGTATTAGAAACCACGTTCACTCTTTGTGTACCTGATTCAAACAGTGACACAAAGAACTGACCACAAGATTAGCCGAATAGCTGTTGAACTCTGAATGTTAAATGTGACGCAAGGTCTACTCTGCTACCAGATAACAACAAGCCAAAGCCTGGGAGATAAAAAGATCAATGTACTTACTACACACATGTAATGTTAGCTGTGAGTTTAGCACATTGATCCAGCCATCCCACTTGGGGTCTTAAAACACAAGGTGCCTCTCATTGTGGCATCAGTTAAAGCAGTTGTATAATCCTTTCCTCTATTGTATTGAAAGGTAAAGTCCTTTATAAGGATTTATAAGGATGTTATTGGCACTAATAACAGACATTTTCTCCCAATTTTCTCCTTCGGATGAGACGTTAAACCGAAATTCTGACTCTCTGTGGTCATTAAAAATCCCATGGCACTTCTCGTAAAGAGTAGGGGTATAACCCCGGTGTCCTGGCCAAATTCCCTTCATTGGCCCTTACCAATCATGGCCTCTTAATAATCCCCAACCATTGAATTGGCTCTATCACTCTCTCTCCTCTCCACCTATAGCTGGTGTGTTGTGAGCGCACTGGCGCTGTTGTACTATGGCTGAGGTCGCATCATCCAAGTGGGTGCTGCACACTGGCGGTGGTTAAGGAGAGACCCCCTGATATGATTGTAAAGCGCTTTGGGTGTACAGTTGTACATAGGAAATGTGCTATATAAATATACCATTCATTCATTCATTCATTCATACATACATACATACGAGGAAGCAAATGGCAGTCTAAAAATAAAACAAAACCAATATTATGAAATATTTGTGTTGATATGGGTATTTGGTTCAAATTGTATGTGTATGTTAATCACATGTTAGTTTGCAATTACTTACATATATAATCATTATCTATAGTTACTTGAATACAATTTGGGTCATTTGATTAGCTCACTTCAAAAAAAAAAAAAAAAAAAAAAAAATTAAGGGTCCGACTACTATTATGTTACAGTTTCAAATAAAGTAGCCAAGTGGCCAATTTACTTGTCAAATCTAAAATTGAGGCTTGGGAATTATCCATTTTGGACCTATAGGGCATAATAGTTTATAATGGCCTCTTCTTTTCAGAAATCCACCACATGCCATTAGCACTAATAAACTAATTATTTTTACTTTAAATGTTTGTTTGTACGCTCGTTTATTGTTTGTCTGTTTATGCTGGCAATTAAAGTCAGTCAAATGCACTATTTACACTTTCTTTCACTAGTCTAGTCAGTTATACAGTATTATTGCTTATATATATATATATATATATATATATATATATATATATAAAGGTCAAATTTCTAGTTATATAAAACAAACTACATTAAAGTCTTTGAAATCTCATTACCCTTAACCACCACATCCCACACTTTAACTTATGTAAACGCACTGGAAATTGTAACAATGTTATCTTTGCCATAAATCCACATTTTCACATTATTACCTCACAGCATGACACATGGCACAATCACCTCACATCACATGTAATGTGCAGGTGTTTCATTTCTTTAATTTAACGTATGTTGTTCTCAATTACTGTCCAATACTGTAGTGTGACCCCTGTGGCCGGTCATGATGAAGATGAATCTGGTTAGCAAGTCCTCATCAGATTCTTCTTTCCCAGTTAAATTGTTTCATCCAGTCTAATTGTGGTGTGAAGGACTGGGGAAAGTCTCATATATACAGTGGGAATTAAACAGATTCCCTGTTCAAATTTGACAGTCATGTGTTTTGTTAAAACATTTGAATCTTCCATCTCTGCAAGAGTAAAAGGAACAAGTTTATGTAGCTATTTTTAAGATGCTCCATTAAGAGCAGAGCAGAGAAAACTTTAGTTCAGTTCTAGCATTTCACTCTTCATTATGGTGTTTTTACAACATTCTGCGGTTCGAAAGTCTCAAGCAGTTACAAACATTCAGAGGTGAGGACAATTATTTACTCTAATTTGACAATTTTATTCGACACAAGCACACACTGTGGCAGGAGCTGGCTTTATGGTGAAATTTCTTTCCCCCACAAGGAAAAGAGAAGGACAGTGAAGGCTAATCCACCCCTGGGAAAGAAATGATAATGCAGTACACACTGCCAAGGTCCTCTCTGTGCTTGTCTCACCAGACATGATGAATGGAGGAACACAGCTAAAGCCTCATCAGTGATAAACTAACCTGAGCATGTAGAGATGTAGCCAGATATCCAGAACACAAGGACAAGGCCACTGTGTCGCACTATCACAGGCTGAAATGTGTTTACAATGCACAACATGTCGCTGGATAGATGAATACAACTGACAATGGCTACGTATAAGAGTTCTGTGAGAGAATATGAGCCTGCATAGCAATAAGACCTGGCAAGAAACTGAAATATATATTTTGCAAAATTCCAAAATGTACCAGTACATTACAATTCACTGTCATTTCCAGCTGAAATGAATACTAGTGGCAGTAAAACACCAACAACTTATATTCTTTTCACATAAATTATGATTACGGGGTCAGATTATCACCATTATTGTTCTTTGCACAATGCTATGTACACTTTTAGCATAGTGCATGATTTTGTAAATACATTTTGACATTTGCATTACATAACCAGCTCCATGTGTGTGGCTTTTCTGACATAGTAAACTTGCTCGGTAGCTCACCTGGTACAGCATTGCACTTGCCATATGGACTAATGAAGCACTAATGAAACACCACGATAAAAGACCTTGATGACTTAAATGCCATGTTCTTCAGCAAATGTGTTTTTATCTAGCATTTGATTTTTTTTAATACTGTTGGTTAGGTTTAGGGTTTAAGGTGGTACATTATTTTCAAACACCATAGACTATTAATTACTGCCATTCATTTGACGTTTCATTTACAATCTTTGACAAAACAAACAACAAACAGCATAATAAAATGTTGCCATATTCAGGTTCATCTGTTTCAGATAAAAATGAACACAATTTTAGCGCAACTCACTACACATTTCACTGTAAAAGTGTTGTGAAACATGCAAGAAGCAATATAATACAGCTTTTCAGGAATGTTGCCACAGGCACTTTCTTCAGTGCCGGGTTAAAATAAATACATTAAAAATAATGTATGTTGGCTCGCATTATATTACAATATTTTCACATATAATTTGATTTTTGGTCAGGAAATGGGCCGATGGTCAGATCAAAAACTCAGGAAAAAAAATGAGAAAAAAAGATGAACTGCTGTGCCCTTAAAAATAAAAAATGCCTCGCTTGATTAATGAACCATATAGCAGACAGTCGTTGCTGCCTCACCTATCCCTGCTAGATTAATCGTAAGGGAGGGATGGTGTTAAATCACAGCTGCATAATTGCTAGATCATTGATTAATTAAAAGCCACTATAACTGATAATTTATTAAACATATGGACTAATCACATCCATTTAGTCAAAAAAGTGGTGGGATACACTAGGATTTCCAACTTCTAATCCGCCCTGATATCTACCATTACATATATATGTCAGTATATGGATATTAGTGGGGACGCATTTGTTTGCATTTTGTTGTGTGATTTAATTGGAGTGGATATCGAGCAAAGCGTCCTGTACAGAAGAGAACATATTGCCGCTGTTGATTTCCACATTCAAAAACAACTGTGCAGATCACTCAGCATAACATTAAAAATAACTCACTGCTGCGACACATCACCTCTTATTATACTGTAACACTCTAGGCAACTGAAAACTCCTTATTAATAATAGAAGGTGCTTCCTCTCTGTCAGACATATCTCTTAATGTGAGTTAATAAAATAATAGCCTTAGTGTGGGGACACGTCCCACCCGTCCCAATTGTAAATGATGCTTATGAGACCAATAGTTTAGAGTGAAACATAAACAAACGAACCTAAAGTACACTGTAACAAAATATTTTCATGATTTACATTTTTTCTTTTGTTAAATCAACTTAGATAATTAATGTAGTTCAGATAACATAATATTTTGAGTTTCTGTTGATTAAACCAATCGCCCTCATTGTATTAACTCATTTTTTTATTTTCAATGAACTCAAAATTTTAAGGCAACCAGGTTACTTACTTACTTTTTAACTTAAACCAACATTTTTTTTTTTTTTTACAGTGTAGCAAACACAATACAAGCCTACAAAATCTGAGAGAAATTGGGTTAAAATTATCATTATAAAACAGGACAAAAACAGTGATAAAAGTTTTGATGTCTTGTCATTTTTCTACAAAGTTAGGGCCATAACTCAATTTGTTTGAACTTATTTGATGTGACAAATCAAATGTTTCAATTGTTCTTAAACATTTCAAAATTACAATCTTTTCAAACACTTCACTTTGTTTTGTGTTGATGATCACTGATTGGTCAGCTTTGCATTTCCATTGAAAATCACTGATGCTGTAAAGACACTTTAGTTCAGATGAATGCTAAAGAGAACTGTAGGCGAGCAATTTTTGAAACCATTTTGACCCAAATCGCAGTCCATGCCATTTCAATTCATTTAAATCCACACAAATATGCTACATTGTCAGAAAGACTTAATAAACTTTGACCAGGCAATTTTCATAACAGAAAATGGCATTACAATTTTGTGACTGCCAAAGTAATGTCCAAGAAAATGTCATAACATCTTTCCTGGTTCCAAGGTCAATGGTGTGGTGCTCAGTTAACCGTTTGATTATTTAAAATATCTTTCTAAACAGCAATAATTACCACAGTCCTAATGGCTTATGTTACTGGCACTCTAAAAGAAGACACTCAAGTTGAGTTAGAATCATCTGCATTTGTTCCAAGCTAATGAATTGAGTCAGATGTGATCCATTTAGCCTCCCTCCATAACATCCCCAAGCCTTGATTACTGCAGTGATTAGCATCTTGGAGACAGCTCCTCTCTTTGAGACAAGCCGCTCAGCTGGAACTCCATGATTCAGCATATTTTGAAGAACACGGGCACTTTAGACACTGAAACAACCAACTAACCAAGAAAATGGACAAACGGATAAACAATAACCTATTTCAAACCTATTTTGATGAAACCAAGGAGGTCTATATACCTCCATTAGCATTTCCATTAATCTCAGTGATGAATGGCATCCTTTAATGATCCAAAGGGTAACCTTCATATTGTAAACGGAAGAAGCGTTGAAAAGCTGTGCATTTTATCTTGTTGCTGTCATAGTTATGTTTTGTTAGTTTTGTTATTCACAGACTTTTAATATGTTTTCGTTAGTTTCCTGTTTCCTTTGTTCAGTTATCCTGCTCCTCATTTGTGTTATTGGTTTCAGCTGGAATTAATAAATTAGTCTCGTTTGTGTTTTCTATATAAGTTGTACCCTCACATTCATTCTCTGTTCAGTCACATTCACGTTAGTTATTATCTTGCCTGTTTTGGATTAAACTTCGAATTGGAATTATATTCTTCTGAGTCTTCCTCTGTCTGTCTGTCTGTCTGTGACCGATGACTGAACCGCAAATGGATGATAGAGCCAAATTGATTGGCGTGGCTCAGAAGAGCCAAGATTTTTATATCGTTTGTCAAGGACTTTTGTTGCCTGGCTGTCAACAGCTCCCTCAGTGACGAGACCCTGTTCGAACTTGTTCTGGATCGGGGCAACCTTCCACCACCCTATCTACCTCCCAGACACCACAGGACTGAACTAGAGACTGTCATAAGGTGTTTGGAGAGCGTCACATCCCGATTCAGAGCACAGCCATACCCAGAGCCAGTTTCACCCCGAACGACCGCACAAGAGTCACGTGAGCCCCCATCAGATCGAGTGGCACCACCTGCCGTGATGAGTGAGCCAGAGCCCAAAGATATGAGGACAGAGCTTGCCCTCACCCTGAAAGTGGAGCCCCAGTGTGGATCTGACCAGGAGAGTGAGCCCACGACACCAGTGGCCGAGGGAATTGAGATGGGGGACTGGCTGATGGACTTCAATGGGGACTTGTCGACTCCCACCCTATCCCACCGGGTATCTGAATCGTTTTTGATTAAAGAGAAAGCTGAGAAATGTTTGGACTATGATCCGTCAGTTTGTTTGGAATTTCCGCTGTTTATGGATTCTTTTCACTAACCTGCATTGACTGTGTCATTCTGACTGTGGCCTTGGCAAGCCTTGTGTTACCATCACCGCAGAGCTCAGCCAATCCTCCAGCCCCACTGCTGCCGGATGTTTGCAGCCCTGTGCCGTCTCTGGGGAAGCCCTGCTATGATGTCAAGCCTGTGCATGTAGATCCTGCGGCTCCACCTCCAGCCTCTGATCCCTTCACTTGATCTCGGCCTTGCGGCTTCACCAGGTTCCCTTATCCCACCGGCTCCCCCTTGGTCAGTCGTCACACCGCTTCCGCCACGGACTTACACGTTGTCCGCTGCGCTCCGACCCTCCACCCCTTCGGCTGCAGCGGGTTCCTTCCCTTTTGTCCTCCGTCACACTGGCATCGCCCCAGTGCTTGGGCACTCTGGCTTCGCCTCCAACGCTGCTGCTCCCAGGTTTCCAGTACCTGCGACTCCGCTCAGTTCCATCGGCCCTCCTTCTGCGCCTGCGGATTCTACGGCTCAGTCTCTGTCGGTCGTCCCCCAGATGTCGGCAGCCACACCAGCAACATCTTGGGTCCTCCCTCCCTCAACTCCACCGTGGGCTGTTGGCACTGTTTGGCTCTGGGTCTGCATCAGCGGAGTATTTACATCTTTGCTGCCGGGATCTCATCGTCATCCGCCTGTCCCCAGTGCTCCGCTGGCGCCGATCACCATTCCTTCGCCTGCTCCTCGCCCACCTCCCAAGCCTCCACCATCCCTCTCTCTGTCCAGTATCAGCTGTGTCACGAGGATGTGCCTTGCCGGGTGGGGGTGTACTGTCACAGTTGTTTTGTTAGTTTTGTTATTCATGGACTTTTAGTATGTTTTCGTTAGTTTCCTGTTTCCTTTGTTCAGTTTTGCTGTTTGTGTTATTTGTATTATTGGTTTCAGCTGGGTTTAATTCATTAATCTTGTTTGTGTTTGCTGTAAAAGTTGTACCCTCACATTCATTCTCTGTTCGGTCATGTTCACGTTAGGTGTGTTTCTCTGCCCTTGTGTAAATTATCTTGCCTGTTTGGATTAAACTTCAAATTGGAATTCTATTTTCTCTATTTCTATATGGAATTATATTTTCTTATTATATTTTCAGTCTTTGTCTGTCTGCCTGCAATGCACACCCTATATTGTGACAGTTGCAGCTGATATCTATATATGATAAGATATTTTTGAAAGAAGTCTCTTTTACTCACCTAGGCTGTATTTATTTGATCAAAAACACAGTAAAAACAGTAATATTGTGAAAATTGTGTTAAATATATTTTAAATGTCATTTATTCTTGTGATGGCAAAGCTGAATTACTCCATTATTACTCCATTACTCAATTATTACTCCACTCTTCAGAGTCACATGATCCTTCAGAAATCATTCTAATATACTGATTTAGTGTTTAAGAAACATTTCTTATTATTTTCAATGTTGAAAACAGTTGCTGTATAATATTTGAATAGAAGGTTCAAAAGAACAGCATTTATTTGAAAAACTCTTTTTTAACTATTTTTGTTACATATACATATATAAATTTGAATTAAATAATAATAATAAAGTAAGAATATTGAAATATTTTTATTTATTTATTTACCCCCCACCTACCTCCCCAAATTATTTTGCTGTACCCCAACATAAGGACTTCTTTGTGTCTCCCTTCCAGAGCTGTGGAATGAACAAAGAAGTGAGTAGTTTGCATCTGACAGGCATAGGCATATTACCAGCGACAGGCATAATGGATGTGACATAAAAACATTTCAATTAATGAATGGTCACATTATGTGTGTAAATAAGCACTTAATGCCCTGCTTTGTACAGCAATGACTCTTGCCATTAATCCATAAACTCATAGGTTGCGTCTCCTTCAGTTCTGATCGATGTTTAGTCTATTTTTCATAATAGTGTCTTTTAAAAGACAGTTATATTCTTATGGGGTTTGAGCGAGTCTGATGTACAACATTGCCTTGTTCGGATCAGATTTTCGTATCCAATTAATTTTTTTTTCTCGCTGAACCAGTGGAAGAGGAAGCATCTCTGATTAGAAAGGTGCTTCACTGTAAAATCTCTATTAAAGCATAAATGTTCTCATCTTATTTCCAGACATGAATCTGAGTCATGCTCATACTGTACCATCTGCACCCAACACTGTAATCAAGAGCCTATGAATTTAGATGAGCCTTAAAAAGTTTTTAAATTAGGCTCAGGTGTTTGTTAAGACGATATTTAATGAAGAAAGCCAGATGCTGATTAAACGGGAGGAAGGAAGATGCTTTAATTTTTTGTATGATTATTATTTCTTTACTTATTTTCTAACAATAACGTTACTACTGCTACCGCTGCAATTAATTGGAATAATGATGGGTGATTTCTCAGCAAAAATCACTTAACCACCTTCCTAGAAAAGATAATGGATGTGGGTCGTTAGCAGTAGGTTTATGCAAATTTTATGTAAATGCGACGTTCAGCAACATCCCCCCCCCCCCTTCCTTTTTTTTTGTTGTTCTTGTTTTTTGTTTTTAATTTTACACACAAGTCTGGTACAAATATGTGGGCTTGTTTCATGAGAACGCCGTATAGTTTTACCTTAAGTAAATAAAGTAGGCGGGACATGTTGTCACAAGACCATAATTGTAAAGCATTACTAAATCATTCTCTCTAGATATTTAGACATAAAAAAAAAACATAATAATAATAATAATAATAAAAAAGAATTATGTGAATTAATTACATTGTTTTGCACATTATTTGAACTATATTGAAATAAAGAGATGTAGAGAGGTATTGAATGTGTTTGGATGTTTATTGAGTTTTCTAGCACATCATGTAACCACATTACTACTGTATATAAAAACAGATAATATGACCACAGTCACACAGCAAGTAGCTCTACATTTTAATCATTAAAATATTATGCTGGTGGCATTTGTGAGTGTGTCTGACTCTCTTCACACAGTGGGGCCGGCTGAAGACTGCTATTTCAGCAATGTGTAATTACACAGACACAGACAGAGGAGAGCAAAAGATCAGACATTGATTGATGCCTCAAATCTCTCTTTATTTGCTTCTCTTAAAAAAAAAAAGACTTTGCCACTTGAATTTAATCCATTTTGTTTGGATAAGAACTGCTGCAGATGTAATTACAAAGCTGTGTGGTTCCAATAATCATTTCAATAAACATTTCAACCAACTTCAGATGGGGGCTAGTTGTCACAATAATAACTTCAACATTTATCAGGGTTGGCTTTATATATTTATATTTTGGTGTAGGTACATACACTGCTGTTCAATAGTTTGTGGTCATTAAGATTGTATTATTATTATTATTATTATTATTTAAGTAGCACAACTTTTTTTGTTTCTATGATAAATGTTTCTTAAGCAGCATATTAGAATGACTTCTGAAGGATCATGAGACACTGAAGACTAGAATAATGACACTGAAAATACAGCTTTACCATCACAGGAATAAATTAATTGACTTTTTTTGTATGACATTTCAATCAAAAATATATCATAACATAATTAACATAACATTAACAAAACATACCATATTTATAACATATAGAAAACACGTGAACACAATAAGTACTTATTTTTTGATGTAAGTACATAGTAGTTCAAGACACATAATTTAAACTGTATAGATGTATAGTCATTATTTTAATATAGGCTAAACAATGAAACATTAAAAAAAAAAGCCACATTTAAAATATTATGATCACATTTAGACACACAGCACATGACTGATGTTCAGTATTGAGTGTACAAGTGTAAATGCAGTAATTATGTAGTGCTAATTAAGATAATGCTGCCCTCTAATTAAAAGAAAAGGGTTGTCCGTATCAGCTTCCGCTGCCAGTTGTTACCAGGCAGTGCTGCTTTTTTATGAAAACATTTATATTACACCTATGTCCATTTATCAGGACTCATTGATTTTTAACTTATTCATAAGAGTCACAATATATTTTGATTCAATTTCAATTTCTGAAAGAGTACAGAATCTTGGATCATGACATAGGTGAAGAAAAAGCAGAAACAAGCGATAAAGGCTTACAAGTTTTGTACAATAACATGATCATCAAACATTAAATAGCATTTCTATCAGGACCACTATCGTCAAATATGATTGATAATGCATAGAGTTTGTATTGGCGGTATAGTTCTGTTCTGGGCAAGAACTCCCTGCGCATCCATGCAGCCTAGCATGGATAAGAGCAGGGAGAGCAGCAATAACCCCCCCTTAAAGTAAACAGAACAGAACCAACATATGCAGATATAATTAATGTCAATAATTTAACATGTTTAACATACACATATTTCAAGAATTAGTTTGATTCAGGGGAATCATAAGGCCGATCCTGACTGAATAGAGGAGGAGCTGGGGAAGGAGGAGGGTAATTAGCTCCTGAGAAATGCAATAGCTGCTGATAATACTGAGGAACTTATATATGGATGCCGTGATAGGCGTCGTATACCTATAGGTAGACGGGAGTCACCTGGGAGTCAGCTGATGCGAGCTTGACTGACGTGACCTCCCAGAATTGACGCTAGGGCTTGATATAAATCAAAATTGTCAAATTAAAATGTTACCAATGAAATGTTGGTGTTGATGGAATCAGTTTACTCCATCTATGTTTTTATCATCATTCTGAATCTTATCCGGACATACTCTTTGACAAAAAAAAAAACATTTTCTCAGCTTTTTTTTTTTTTTTTTTTTTTTTTTCTAAGCAGAGGCTCTGTTCTTTCTTTTGATATAATCAGATATTCACACAACAAAATATTCTGGTGGCCATGAGATATTTGTGAAAATTATCAAAAATGCTGGTGGTGCCTGGCCACTTTTTTAATAAACACTGCCGGGGAAAGAGTTAAAGCACCCCTATTATGCTGTTTTAAAGGTTCCTATTTTTGTTTTGAAGGTCTCCTTCAATAGGTTTACATGCATCCAAGGTCAAAAAAAAAACAAAAAAACCTTTTTTATCAATTTTTATCACCTCTTTTCTCAGTGTCTGGAACGGTTTAATAAAGGATTCAGTCAAAGCCACTTGAAGGCAAGCCTGCAAGTTTAGCAAAAAAAAAAAAATGTGTAACACTATGGTATGAAGGGAAGGAGATCCTTTTTTTGAATGGATGTCTATATAAGCTTCACTATGCTGAATAAACTGCTTTTGTGGAAAAACAGCTTACCATTTAATGAATTTGACAGCCTATCAGCTAATCTTCAACATGTTTGTCATTAAACTATCATTTTGGACTGAACAATATTATTAGAGTTTATACACACACAAACAAAATTTGTTTTATAAGAGAAGTCACTGACTTTTTGCAACAGGTAGGATTCAGTTTACAGCACTTCTCATTCGTTCCTATGGTATCTGTAAACAGGGACTCAGACTGAAATTCAGAGACATCAAGGCTGTGATGTGATTGGCTATCAAGGCACATGTGATCCAAGTTGACCGTTACGCTTTCTTGAAATGGTAGAGTTGCAGGTCCTTGTACATCCCTATAATAAGACCATCTCTGATTCAGCTTCTCTAAACCCCTCATTTCTAACAGCCTGCTCTGCTCTGATTGGTCAGATGGACCAGTCTGTAGTTGTCATTGGTCTACTGCTTACAGTGTGTGTCAGAAAGCAAACACCATTTATCATATTTGAATTTCAGCTCCGGAGGTTTTCTCAGCACTTGATACAGAGTGATACGAACAGTATCGGTTTTACAGTATCAATTCAAGTCCTCATCTTTTGGTAGTGCATGCAAAGTGGATTTGCTTTCACAGTGCAGAAAACAGCATCTTTCGACATGACGACAACAAAAACCAAACACTTCCAAGCCTCAGCTACAACTACAGTGTTTGAGGGTCAAAGTAAACCTTGTTTACGAGCAGCAAATGAAGACCACAGGCAGGCATTATACAAATTTGTTACAAACCTGTGTAGGTTCGTGCAGGAAGTGAGACTGGAATCACTGACGACAGTTCAGATTCGGTTCTTTCTTTTATTAGACTATAACTCTGTTTACCGTGCACTTTGAATCTATGGATCTATTTAGACCTTTTTCATTCACAAGCAGCTTATTACACACTACATGAAAGGTAATGTCCAAAAAAGCATAATAGGGGCACTTTAAAATATTTCAATATGAAAAGTATATTAGCAAGTGATAGGCAACACAAACAGAAGAAGCAGTAGATGCACCCAAACAACATGTTATTCTGCTAATGGATTCTGATTCATTTTTAGGTGGAACCTTGATTCTAAAATAGGGCTTTATTGCTCTAAGTGATCAGGGTCCAAAAGAGTAGTCGGCATTGTGGCACTTTATGTGTTTCGCCAAAGACTTTCCAATTCTGTGCAGATGGAAAAAGGAAGCTGGCTTCGTGCTGTTGCTTGGAGACCTGTGTTTCCCTGATTCATACGAGATGAGCTTCAATGCTTTTTGTCCCCACAGCAGAATTCTCCAGGTCCAGCTTAACAGCTTAAGACCCTATTTCCCCCATGGGACTTAAGAGAAAAAAAAAAAATAATAATTTGCATAATCGGTTTCTATTCTATTCCGGGAATCATATGCACTCTTTTGACGTGCTTATGAGAATCATGAAACTGAGGGTGTGTCTTGTTTAAATAACACCTAAACACATACTAAAATGATTTAGAGTTAAATGAGATGCAAAAAGACAATAAAAGATTTCAAAGGTTCCTTTGAAAATATATATATATATAAATATATATATAAAATCATTTTAGTATGTGTTTAGGTGTTATTTAAACAAGACACACCCTCAGTTTCATGATATATATATTGTCTCTGGTATATATATTATATATATATATATATATATATATATATATATAGATTCAAAGGAACCTTTGAAATCTTTTATTGTCTTTTTGCATCTCATATATATATATATATATATATATATATATATACAGGTGCTGGTCATATAATTAGAATATCGTGAAAAAGTTCATTTTTTTATTGTAAATTATTTTAAAAAATGAAACTTTCATATATTCTAGATTCCCTACATGTAAAGTAAAACATTTCAAAAGTTTTTTTTTTTTAATTTGTTGATTAGAGCGTACAGCTAATGAAAGTCCAAAATCCAGTATCTCAAAATATTAGAATATTTACATTTGAGTTTCATTATATGACCATCCCTACAGTATAAATTCCGGGTATCTTTTGTTCTTTGAAACCACACTAATGGGGAAGACTGCTGACTTGGCAATGGTCCAGGAGACAATCATTGACACCCTCCACAAAGAGAGTAAGTCACAGAAGGTCATTACTGAATGGGGTGGCTGTTTACAGAGTGATGTATCAAAGCATATTAAATGCAAAGTTGACTGGAAGGAAGAAATTGGGTAGGCAAAGGTGCACAAGCAACAGGGATGACTGCAAGCTTCAGAATACTGTCAAGTAAAGCCGATTCAAACACTTGGGAGAGCTTCACAATGAGTAGAATGAAGCCGGAGTCAGCGCATCAAGAGTCACCACACTCAGACATCTTCAAGAAAAGGACTACCAAGCCACTTCTGAACCAGAGACAACGTCAGAAGCATCTTACCTGGGCTAAGGAGAAAAAGAACTGGACAGTGAACAGTGGTCGAAAGTCCTCTTTTCAGATAAAAGTAAATTTTGCATTTCATGTTGAAATCATGGTCCCAGAGTCTGAAGGAAGACTGGAGAGGCACAGAATTCAGGCTGCTTGAAGTCTAGTGTGAAGTTTCTGAAGTCAATAATGATTTGGGGGGGCCGTGACATCTGCTGGTGTTGGTCCATTGTGTTTTATCAAGTGCAAAGTCAATGCAGCCATCTTCCAGGAGATTTTGGAGCACTTTATGCTTCCATCTGCTGACAAGCTTTATGGAGATGCTGATTTCCTTTTCCAGCAGGACTTTAGCATCTGCCCACAGTGCAAAAACCACTTCCAAGTGGTTTGCTGACCATGATATTACTGTGCTTTATTGGCCAGCCAGTATGCCTGACCTGAATCTATGGGATATTTTCAAGAGAAAGATGAGAAACTGTCGATCCAACAATATACAGATGATCTGAAGGCTCAATAGTGCCTCAGCAGTGCCACAGGCTGATCACTTCCATGCCACACTTCACTGATGCAGTAATATGTGCTAGGAGCAAGTCATTTGCTGTAATATGTCCTGCCGATCAAGTATTGAGTGCACAAAAGAACATACTTTAAAGAACTTGAACTTTTCTGTTTTGCAAATCCATTTTTTGATTGATCTTAGGAAATATTCTAATATTTTGAAATACTGGATTTTGGACTTTCATGAGCTGTACGCTCTAATCATCAAAATTTAAAAAAAAACTTTTGAAATGTTTTACTTTACATGTAGGGAATCTAGAATATATGAAAGTTTCATTTTTAAAAATAATTTATAATAAAAAAAATGAACTTTTTGATGATATTCTAATTATATGACCAGCACCTGTATATATATATATATATTCAGTAGATACTAAAAAGTGAAGTGTACTAAAAATCAATATACCTGAAACAATATAGCAGTTTGATTTGAGGCTCTGGCACATCTAAGTGAATTATCACAACTTTCGCATTTCTCACCAGTTTTTGAATTGACAGAGAGAAACCACGAAGAAACCAGAGACAAGTTTTGGAATTTGGAATTTTTTCCTTTTTTTTTCTTTCTTTTTTTTTTTTTTTAATATTTGCAGTTACGCAGCTTCATTCAATCAAGGCAAAGTCTGGTTGAGCCCCCTCTTTCTACTTTAGAAAATGTCACACTCAACTGTTTGAAAGGTAGGGGTCAGATATATGTGTTATATAAACAGTTTGTAGCCTAATTTAAAGAATAATTTCATGACTGACTTCAGGCATGCCAGTCAGACCTGCAGGTTGATATAACCGAGGAAGAGTGGCAAATAGCTTGCTTAAAAGTCCAAACTCAGACATTGAACACCCATTTAAGATTGCTTCAGTATAAATGGTTGAGAAGATAATGCGACAATACATCACTCCAGTTAAGTTACATCACTTTAACCGCCGATTTTCCTGATGTATGTTATAAATTTAAACAAGAGAAGGGAACTTGATTCTATTGTATGTAGGATTATACCAAAGTTAAAGGGTTAGTTCACCTAAAAATGAAAATTCTGTCATTAATTACTCACCCTCATGTCGTTCTACACCCGTAAGACCTTCGTTGATCTTCGGAACACAAATTAAGATCTGATGGCTCAGTGAGGCCTGCATTGCCAGCAAGAAAATTAACACTTTCAAATTCCCAGAAAGTTACTAAAGACGTATTTAAAACAGTTCATGTGACTACAGTGGTTCAACCTTAATGTTATGAAGCGACGAGAATACTTTTTGTGCACCAAAAAAACAAAATAACGACTTTATTCAACAATATCTAGTGATGAGCGATTTCAAAACACTGCTTCATGAAGCTTCGAATCTTTTGTTTCAAATCAGTGGTTCGGAGCGCATATCAAACTGACAAAGTCACGTGATTTCAGTAAACGAGGCTTCGTTACGTGATAAATGTTTCAAAATTTCAATGGTTCACCACTGGGGGGCTCCGAACCACTGATTCGAAACAAAAGATTCGTAAAGCTATCCTAATTTGTGTTCCGAAGATGAACCAAGGTCTTACAGGTATGGAAAGACATGAGGGTGAGTAATTAATGACAGAATTTTCATTTTAGGTGAACTAAACCTGTAACCGTTTCTGGGTTAAAATACAAAATATAATAAGTCAAATTTACACAGGCTGTATAAATTACATGTTTATCCTCTGAATTGTAGAATCAAAAACATGAAAGGTTGTTGTTAATTCTCTGTTTGCTAGAAGTGTGTAATTGCATGCTCTTGTAAAAAAAAGAAAGAAAGAAAGTAAGTAAGTCCTGGAGTGTCTCAATGGATAAACATTATGATATCATGCCTTGCCTTAGAAAAGATTGCTTATTTTATGAAAAACTAACATGTATTTTGATCCATCTGGAAAGTTCTATGACTTTATAGGAAATCTTGATGGTAATTATTTTATGGAATTGATAGGTAATGAGAAACAAATAGGCTGTTACTGTATTTGTGCATGGAGATTTTTTTTTAATGAGTTTTATTGTCAATATTATTAGGTTTTCTTTTTTATTTATGTATATTTTTTTCTTTATCTGGTTGTAATAAAAAAAAAAAAAAAACAACAACAAAAAAAAAAAACAATTGTAAATGATGTTTAGAAAAATTATTGTTTAAATAAATATTCCAAAGGTTTCAAAAATGTTAAATAATGTTTAACATTACAAATGATTTGTAATGATTTGCATTGCCAGTTACTTTGGCAATGTCACACAAGCCTTGCGAAAATCTATGCTTTCAGTTCTTTTTTCTCTTAATTAAGGTGATTTACTACATCTGTATGACTGCATATCAATGTTAAATATCATATTCATGTTTAGCTTTATATTTAGTAAGAAAGTAAATTGCTAAGCTGTCATTTAGCAGATGTCCACAACAATTTACAATATAGTTGACCCACACATACAAAGCAAAATTTTAATTTGAATGTTCTACATGTAATATTATATTGTTCATTGATAGTAATACTGTAAATATTTATTTATTTAGCTTATTTTTTTTATTATTAAAATATTTATTTTTATTTATATTATTTAGCTTTAGTTTATTTATTTACTTTAAATGAGCCTTTTTTATATTTTTTTTATATTTAAATTATTTAGCTTTTTTTTATTTAGCTTTATAGTTCATTTAAACATTATTTAATTTAAACATTTATTTATTTTAAATTTTTTAGCATTATTTGTATTCATTCATTAATTCATAAATGTGATCTAGGAGGCAAGAAAAAAAAAAAAAAAAAAAAAATCCTCCAATTTTCAGAAAACCTGCTCCATGATCCAAGCAAATTGTAGAACTTTGCACCCCATTCTACACCACACTGCTCACATGATCTTACATCACCAGAGTTCTGTCATTGGATGTAACTCAACACTACAGTATCACTGATTGGAACCATAATTACAGTAAAGCATTCAGCTGTATGATCCTAGACTGATGGGCCTATGCATAATATAATCTTTGTGTATATTTATACATTTTTACATTGGATACATTCAGAAAAAAATCTTGCTTTGCCCTCAACACAAAAAAGAAATATGACAAGTAAATGGCTTCCTATCAAACCTGAAAGCGGCTGCCCAGAGAACTCCTGCTGGCCTCTGAAAAGATCCCGCTGTCTACTGTCGTCAGAGACTGAGAGAGCACACATTTAATCCACAAATGGGAAGCAAAACATAAGTTTAGAGTCTGTTGCATGCAACTAGTGCTGTAATGGTTTTCTTGGTCTCTTTGGTGAGAAAGCATTTATTGAAAACATGAATGTAAATGTAACGGCTGCTCATTACAAAACAGCTCAGCGCTCACCGAATCCATCATGAGACATGCAGGTTTGCGTATGTCGCTCTCAGATGAAATACTCCTTTCTGGATGTGGGCTGGAATAGAAATATCCCTCATATGAAATAAGACGTTTCTTTCTTCTTAGTTGGAAATGGTGCAGGTTTTATTGCTGTGTTTATGGTTTTTGCAAATGCATTTCTGTTGCTCAAGGTTGTACATTTTCTAAAGCGTCTTATTCAGCCTGACAAATTCACACATCTTATTTCATAGTGAGAGAGTCTTGTCTTTAGTGTGCGAGAACTAAAACCAAGACCTCCAGACAAGATATGATGTGACAATAATAGCAGCAGGAGGAACAGAAGGCCTTTTGAGGGAAAGTACATGATTGAGGTTGCGGTGAGTGTCTGTGTGTGATTGAGAGTAAGAAATGGGGAGGAAAAGAAATAAACCAGCAATCAGAACAACCAAAGTGAGAAGGTCAGTGGTGCAGCTGAAGTTATTGTCTTCATTTACTGATCTGAGTGGATTCAATATAAACAACTCAAATTCTGTACAGCAAACTTGAAAAGACACACCTAAGGTGAGAGAATGATTGACATGAACTCATCTGAGCGTGTAATGAAGATGTAATGGGAGACAATTTCAGTACAACTCATGGTTTTATTTATTTATTTAAATGACTGCATTATTTGAGAGTCATCTCACAGCTGATTATAGTTTTAACATGAGATCTTTTTCTTAAAGGGTTAGTTCACCCAAAAATGAAAATTCTAACATTAATTACTCACCCTTATGTCGTTTCACACCCATAAGGCCTTCGTTCATCTTCGGAACACACATTAAGATATTTTTGATGAAATCTGATGGCTCAGTGAGGCTTGTATTGCCAGCAAGACAATTAACACTTTCAAAGCCCAGAAAGCTATTAAAGACATATTTAAAACAGTTCATGTAACTACAGTGGTTCAACCTTAATATTATAAAGCGACGAGAATACTTTTTGTGCGCCATAAAACAAAATAACGACTTTATGACAATATCTAGTGATGGCCGATTTAAAAACACTGCTTCATGAAGCTTTACGAATCTTTTGTTTCGAATCAGTGGTTCGGATTGCCAAAGTCATGTGATTTCAGTAAATGAGGATTCATTACGTGATAAGTGTTTCGAAATTTCAATGGTTCACCACTGGGGGGCGTGACTTTTGCAGTTTGATACACGCTCTGAACCACTGATTCGAAACAAAAAGATTCGTAAAGCTTCGAAGCTTCACGAAGCAGTTCATGAAGTTCACCCAAAAAATGAAAATTCTGTCTTTAATTACTCACTCTCATGTCGTTCCACACCTTCGTTTATCTTCGGAACACAAATTAAGATATTTTTGATAAGATCCGATGGCTCAGTGAGGCCTTCATTGACAGCAAGTTAAATAACACTTTCAAATGCCCAGAAATGTACTAAAGATATATTTAAAATAGTTCATGTGACTACAGTGGTTCAACCTTTATGTTATGAAGCGACGAGAATACTTGTGCGCCAAAAAACAAAACAAAATAGTGACTTTATTAAACAATATCTAGTGAAGAGCGATTTCAAAACACTGCTTCATGAAGCTTTGAAGCTTTATGAATCTTTTGTTTCGAATCAGTGGTTTGGAGCAGGTATCAAACTGCCAAAGTCACTTGAACCATTGAAATTTCGAAACGCTTATGATGTAACGAAGCCTCGTTTACTGAAATCATGTGACTTTGGCAGTTTCAGATCGTTTGATACACGCTCCGAACCACGGATTCAAAACAAAAGATTCGTAAAGCTTGAGTGTGTCCGCGCAAAAACACAGTTTGAATTTGGCAGTTATGTGACGTCACTGAACATTCTATGGGGACCGTACTCCCAGGGGCACGGAAATAAGAATCCCACATGTGGGACCGTACCACTTAAAGGGTTAAAGAACGTGACACACATCTCCTGGAAATCTTGTTGAATACAACCAATCGAATGACGTCTTTGAAACTCCTGAAGTGTTTCAAAAAAAGTTTCAAAAACCAACGGTCCGTGGGCGTGATGTCTATGACAATGTTAATGTATTGGGTCTTGGCGGAAGAGATCTGTTATGCTGCTGCTGAATTGCTGCTGCTGTAGATTATTGCTGTTGTTGTAGATTATTGCTGCTAATGATTATTGCTGCTGCTGCAGAGCAAGTACAGGAACTCGCTACTGCCAATATATACGCCAATACAGTGCTGTGAGTATGTAAGACATATTGCTGCTGCACAAATAGCATAAATCGGTTAGGTGGAGCTGGGGAAGGTGGAGGGTTTTAGACGAACTCTGAAAGCACGCTGAAAACTGCTGTAGTGAATAGTAACCAGCTATTTAAATGCTGAACAGAAGCTCATTGGCTGCAGATGCACAATAAGCTCGTACCAAGTAGTTAATGCTGTAAATATGATCAGCTTGCGTTAAGGACCCATCAGCCTGTGACATATTCAGGAATATGTCCTTACCTTTTATGTGAGAATACATTCCCACTAGTTCCCAACAATTATTCCCGATAGATGGGTAAATCACAGAACTTTCTGAAATCGCTGACATTTCCTGTTAATTAGCAAACACTATGTGTTTGAAATAAAGGAAAGAAAAAAAAGAAAGAATGAGAGAGGAAAAAAATCATGGGGAAATAATGAGGCAAACACTCTTTATCATAACGTGCATAAACTGTGCTGTCATCTGAGAATCATCGCTGATGATGGCAGGGCTCCCTACCCACTGTATAATTGGGTCACCTTAGTGCAGAAACACTCTTTTGATCTTGTGTTTAGCTTCAAACGAGTCCCTGAGAGCTGGAAGAAAGAGCATAACACATGGGGCTAAATTATAACCAAACTTTTACAAAATAGGAGTGCTTTGTTTCTGTGGTACTTGGACAGGATCGAGGAGTATTAAAAGTTACTGTATAAAGTGAAAGGTGTTAATCTTAAAAAAAAAAAAAAAAAAAAAAGATTTATCTGCAAGGGTACTGTTTAATTGTACAGCTACATGACAAATATTCTGACCATTTCCTTTTCATGTAAAGCACTTTGAATTACCATTGTGTATGACATGTGCTATATAAATAAACTTGCCTTGCCTTGCCTTGCCGTGGGCCAAATGTATGTAATACATTCGTAAGGGTTCACAAACTCTATATATAGTATGAACAAAAACATTTGAAACATTCTTCAAAATAGCACATTTTGCATTCCACAAAAGAAACAGTCATACAGGTTTGGAGCAACATAATGATGACCGAATTTTCTTTTTTTGGTGAACTATCCCTTTAAGCATCAAGGCAACTAAAAAAAAAAAAAAAAAAAAAATCATCAAAACCAGCTTTCCTGTGGAAATTAAAAAATAATAATGCGCTATGGTTAAAGCACTGTGTTTTAAACCCCTGCGTGAAAATGGAGCTCATGACTTTTAATCCATCTTTTTCATTTCTGCACAGGCATGGGCAATAGCTGAAAATATTCATCTTCAATGGTCTTTTCCTTTTCCACTCTCACTCTCTCTCTCTCTCTTTCTCTGTTTGTAAGGCAGGACATTGGCAACACAGCAAAAACGGAATTAGCCAAGCGTTAAATTGTGTCTTTGAGGAAATGAATAAATAAAATTGAGAAACTAATTCCTTGACGGTGCACATCAGTTATGTGTGAGCGTCATATAGACTGTTCTGCCAATGTCCTGATGGTTCTGCTTCAACCAGGTCAGTGTCTGACCAGCAAATCTCACGCTCTTATGCATTCACTATTCTCTTTTATTGATGCCCTCGTATTAAAGGTAAATTGTGTGATTTCTGCACCCCTAGGGGCATTGAACTGAATTGCCAAAAAGAACAGGTTTCCCAAACACTCGAAACTCTACTTCAGCTTGCCTGCAAATTATTCCAAATAAGACTTGTGATTACTGAGTTGTGTGAGATACTGTATAATTTACCCCATGACTATTCCTTTGTTTCTATTCTGTACACATACAGTTGTGCATAAAAGTTTACATACCCCTTGCAGAATCTGCAAAATGTTCATTATTTTAACAAAATAAGAGGAATCATACAACATGCATGCTATTTTTGTATTTATTTATTTAGTACTGTCTTAAAGATATTTTACATAAAAGATGTTTACATATAGTCCACAAGAAAAAAAAAAAAAAACAAACAAAAAAAAAAAAATCGCTGAATTTATACAAAATGACCCCTTTCAAAAGTTTACATACCCTTGATTCTTAATACTGTGTGGTGTTACCTGGATGATCCATGACTGTTTGTTTGTTTGTTTGTTATGTGATGGTTGTTCATGAGTACCTTGTTTGTCTTGAGCAGTTAAACTGCCCAACTTTCTTCAGAAAAATTCTCCAGGTCCAGCATATTTTGCATATTTAAACCTTTTAAAGCAGTGAGCAGTACTGGGGAAAGTTACTTTGAAAAGTAATCCATTACAATATTGTGTTACTCCCTTAAAAAGTAACTAATTGCATTACTTAGTTACTTTTTAAGAAAAGTAATGTGTTACGTTACTTTTGCTTTACTTTTTTATAACAAAAAAAGTTCTGTTTTTCAGCAAATGTAAAGGTGCTTTCACAACAAAATTAAAATAATAAGGTTGAAGAACTTACTTCAATAAAACAAAAATTCTAAAGTCATTTTTGCTTATGGTTTAACTGAATCATCGAAGGTCAGCAGCAAGTACATTGGTGAATAAAGTGAGATTAAATGCATAAAAACATTTGTTTTATTTAACATATTTAATTATTGAGGTTTGCGTAGTATTCTGATTTTGCATTTCACTGGTTTTATTCATTTTGAGGAATTCTGAATCTTTATTTGTGTCCCTGGACCACAAAACCAGTCATAAGTCGCATGGGTATAGTTGTAGCAATAGCCAACAATACATTCTATGGGACAAAATTATCGATTTTTCTTTTATGACAAAAAAAATTAGGATATTAAGTAAAGATCATGTTCCATGAAGATATTTTGAAAATTTCCTACCATAAATATATCAAAAATTTATTTTTGTGAGTATATATGCATTGCTAAGGGCTTCATTTGGACAACTTTAATGGCGATTTTCTCAATATTTTGATTTTTTTGCACCCTCAGATTCCAGATTTTCAAATAGTTGTATCTCGGACAAATATTGTCCTATCCTAACAAACCATACATCAATGATGCTTTGTCTGATAATCTGATTATGTAATTCAAGTTATATAGTGACTGCATGACTTTGAGATCCATCTTTTCAAACTGAGGACAACTGAGGGACCCATATGCAAGTAAGTCCGAAGGGCAGTTTTTTTTATACAAAACTGCAATAAATAACCATTTAAATAATACAAATATACTTTATGGATTTAACCTCACTTTATTTACCAGATTGCTGCTGACCTTTGTTCAACCACA